>NC_091508.1:23107023-23322023 GCF_947461875.1 Haliaeetus albicilla
AAAAAAAAAGGAAAAACTTACTCTACATTAGTCCTTAATAGTCATAAATTAAGAACTCTACTGCCCAGTTATCACAGACAGTAAAATCTGTTGTTTTTCCAGACTAGTAGAATTTACAACTAAAATATTTATCGTGACTCTCACTGGACATTGTCTTTATGCTCAGCCTGGTCATTTCACTTCATAGTCCCTTCTTGGAAGGGGAGAAACACATGCATATGTGCATGGTGGACAAAGAAGACCCCAGCTATTAAAATTAGCTAGTAGTGTTTGTTGACATACTGCAACAGTAGCCTTTTGGTGAAATTACGCTTAGTTCTCAGAGCAGATTCATATTCCAAGGTGGAAATTTCAGGCCATCACAATCTCTTAAAAAATAAGTCAATACCAGAACTTCATAGGCAACAGTTGTTTTGGAAACATGAGCTTAGGATTGTCACTACTGCCAGGAATGTCCTTATCACAAATCACTCTCTTATCAGCTGCTTGAACAGCACTTTGATATTGTGTATTTCTAACAGCTTTTTGTTGTTGAATTTTAATAGGCATGTGTATATATAACCTAGTTTTCTTAAAATAAATGGGGGGGGAGGGGGCAGTATGGAGCTTTTTCAGTGTATAAAGCCTGCTTGATACTTTTTAAATCAAGGTGGTGTTACCATCGTATTTTTCTTTGCATGTAAAACATTGCATGTGGAATAACTATTCAGTGTTTAAATAACTGTCACCTTACTGCTTGGTCATCTTCAGTACAACGAAATTTTTTAAATGATGTGAAATAGTAGTAACAGCTGGGAGAAACTGGCATGAGTCCAGCTGAGCGCAACCAACATGGATAGGTAGATGCTGGCAGACCTGATGTATGAGGGGCAGCAGAAAGAGCTAGGTTTGTTTAGCTTCCAGAAGAGAAAGTGAAGGAGACATCTGACTGCTGTCTTCAACTACTTAATGGCTGTTTTTAGAGAAGATGGATTCTTTTTGGAAGTGCACAGTGACAGTGTAATGGTCAATGGATACAAATTGCCTCAGGAAAAATTCGTTTTGGGTTTTAGAAAAAAAGAATTTCACAATGAGGGTGACCAAGGACTGAGCAGTCACCAAAAGAGGTGGTGAAATCTCCATTCCTGGAAATATGTAAAGTTTTGATTTAGGCAAGGCTCTGAGCAGCCTGATCTAATGTTGAAATTAGCCATGCTTTGCAAGACAAAGGTGAGGTCCTATCCAATCTGAACTGTTCTATGATCCTAGGCAGCTGCTGACTTTTAAGAAATTTTTTTTGGAGTATCACGGCAATGATAGATATGCATGCTTAAATAATTATTCATACTAAGAAGAGATACGGTTGTCAGTCATTCACATTTTTCTGGTGTTTTGAAATAAACCATAGAAGTTTCTGTAAATGCTTCTGTAAATGATTCAAACAAAAGTGACCAGGACTTGGTCCTTCTTAAAGTTTTTGGATATACATTTTTGCCTCAGTTTCTTATTTGGAATAAACTCATTTTCATTTTGCAAACGAAAAGAAATTGTACTTTACAGAACTTGTCAAGAATCTTGAAAACTTGTCAGATAAAAGTTGGGAGTTTGACATGCTTTCTGTAAGTAAAGGAATGTTATTTGGAGCCCTGGAAAACAGGGAACATAAATTCACCCCAGACAGCTTTAACTTGCATAATCAGCATTTGCACAGCAGGTCACACTTAGAAACCCTGGCAGTTTTCCAGGCCTCATACTTCTGCACAGATGGACTGGTTTTGCAAATGTCTCACCTACATATAGGTGTAAAATGGGTTTTATTTCACTGTTTGAATTGAAATATCTTTTTCCCCCCTCAAAAACTGTAATTATTGTGACCACTGAAAAGAAACTGATTTTTTCTTCAGAGTTCACTTGTGTCTTTGTTACAGCATCTCATGTCTTTAACTGAGTGCAGGATTTGGGGTGCACATTCTTTTCCAGGCTGAAGAAATAGAGTAACACGTAACAGTTCGATTTTTTTTTTTCCCTCCAATTTTTTTAAGAACTGTTTAAGAAAAAAATGGAACAGAGTCATCAGCCTCATCTTAACATAGCAGTTCAAACATCTTTCACAATAAAATAGAATAGACTATTTCTGTTGGAAGGGACCTACAACAATAACGTAGTCCAACTGCCTGACCAATTCAGGGCTGACCAAGTTAAAAGCCTGGTATTAAGGGCATTGTCCAAATGCCTCCTAAACACTGACAGGCATGGGGTGTCGACTACCTCTCTAGGAAACCTGTTGCAGTGTTTGACCACTGTTTGCAGAAGGTAAGCCATCAGTGAATGACATCAGCATGATTAGACTGTGCTGAAATGCTTCTCTCTCATGATCTTGCCTGCATGTCACCTTTTCTAAGGTGTTCTTCCTATAAGAAAAAACATTGGAAGGAAAAGTACATTGGTAAGAGAATGCTCCTGTACAAATAGAAACAAGAACGATACTGTCTTCAGATGTCCTTCTTCCTGCAGAGTCTGTTTATGAAGTTATCTCTTAAGTCTTTTACTGTCTGTATTTGTTCAGCTAAAAAATAAAGTGTTCAGAATGAGGCCTATTTGTTGCATACTGTGATGGATTACATAACATAAATGGCATTTCTTCTTTTCTGCAGTTGGATTCAAATGAAGTTCATAACCAACATGCTTGTTTGAACAATTCTCAATGATTAATCTTTCAGGGAGAAAAAAGGTTGCTGGAGGAAGTGGGGGGGGGAAGCCAGAGAAACAATTTTAAGGAAGGACTTAATGCTTTTTAATATCTCCCTCTTCTTTTCGAGTAGGAGAACATCAGATTCCTAGGGCATCAGAATTCCTTCCCATGGGAAAGGAAGATCTTATTTATTTGATGTTTAGCACACTAGCTTTCAGTTTTCTTCTGTTGCACTTATGCCAAGTAATTGCTCATACTCTTCGTACTTAACTAGTGCCGTTGCTTGCTGATCACTCGGTTCTTCCTGTTTCTCTGGCTTGGCCCCCCTCTTCCTCTCCCCTTCTCCCAGTAGCTCTTCTGCAGTGGACTGGGAGGGAACGATATTACTGGGGCTGTATTTGTCCCCAGTGCAAAATTCCACTTGGGTGGCTGTAGACATTTCAACCTCACCATTGCACAAAACTACATGATAGAAGACCATGCTTTCAGGTTTGGTACAAATTTTCTTAATGACTGGAATACAGCATGTCTGTCTTTTATCCTTGTGCACACTGACAAAACTTCAGCAAACAAGCATACAAACAAAAAACAGCAGAAGTGAAAGCAGCACACTTAAAAAGAAAGATAGGTGTAATTTTAATTAAAAAAATATTGAAGTAATTTCATTTCTAGATTGTGGCTGTTCAAGATTTGTGTACTCCTAAAAGCACTTTTCATGGGAGTTAAGACAAACTTGCCCTAGTGCAGATGCACCTAAACCCAATTTTGTGTATGTTTAGCCTACCTGGCAGTATATATTACTTTATTCAGGCAAAATAGTATTTTTTTTTCTGTTTGTCTTTTGCCAGTGTTTAACTGCATCTGTATGAAAACTTTTGGCGGCACTGTTGTGTGGGTTATAATCTTAGTATTTTTCATACTCCTAGCCAGCATAAGGACTTTGGTTAAAATTTCAGTTTGTAGACCAAATGTTGGCCTATCTGTGTATATAACTGGAAGGAGGTAATAATAAGTTGGTTTCTTTGCTCACTCATTGTTTCCCCAACTGAGGATGTTCCCATGATCTGGTGAAAAAAAGAGGAAATAAACTTTCTGAAAGGGATATTGGATGTTTCAGCATTTGATGTTTTTCCTGTCCCTTAAAGGGAAAAAGTAAATAAAATCTTTCTTCGGCTTTGCTTTGAAATATTTTTCTGTCCTGTACTCTGTCATGCTTATATGGGACTTTTGGTTAGTCAAAATATGTTACCTTTTGATTGTTATGAATATCTTGAAATTTACATGTGATATTTCAACAAGATTAGATTATTTTACCATTTAAAATTATACAGGTGTTTCACATCCTATAGTTTAATCACCATTGTGATCCTGTAATGATAACGGTTAAAAATATTTCTATGTGCAAAGTATTACTGTTTGGCAAATGTTCACTTTTTTTTTTAATCAGCTTGCCTTAAAAGGAAGCATTAAAGGTAGCAATGTCAGCATATGATCTTTTTTTTTTAAGCTACTTATAACAAAATACACATTTCATTGTGGATATTCCAACATGTATACCTTTTTTCATTATTTGTCGGTTCTGATGTCATGCTTCAGAGTGTCTAATTTTTACAAAATAGACTGATTAATTATCTCTTTCATGTTTTATGAAATATTTTACCTATCCTTGGGATTTTTGTGTATAAAAGAGAATGAAGGTGTGTCTCCATCAGATGAAGAATATGACTTGTGATAACATAATAAAGTATCATTAAGCTTATTTGAAAATGCTACCGGTAGCCTTTCAATGCTAGGGCTGTTTCTGTTGGATGAAATTTGTTCATAAAATAGATGTTTGCAGTATTACTCTGGAAGGAAAGGAGTTTATGAAAGCCTGATTACATACTGTCAACACTATTGTATCTAGATCTAAAATGGTTTTGCAATGTTGAGTCTTTCAGCCACTGAGAGACTGGCATCTTGTCTCTGGGAGTTTATACTATGTTCTTTTTGCAACTACACTTTTCAGTATTGTGCAAAAAAAAGAGCTGAGACTATAGGAAGACCACTGGATGGTAGCTGAGCACTGAACTTTATTATGCTTTACTTTGGATTACAAGTCAGTTCAAGGAGGAAGCGTTTTGATTTTTAAGGAAGACATCACCTGTACTATAGCATTTTAAAGAAATACAAAAGCAAAATAATGATCTGTGTAAATCTTGTGTGGAAAACCTTAACTAAGACAAATGTGGAAAATAATTGCCTGGATTTCATACCAGAATATAAATTTTGTATCTTGAATGTATTGGTATGGGTTACTCTTACAGATAAGGAACATAGAAGAACCCAGTAGGTAAAATCCGTAGAATTGCTTCTTGCTGCCACTCTTTGTTTTTCTATATATAGTAAACTGTTATTAAGCCAGAGGACTGTTGGTATGAAAGTGTGATGCACTGAGCTATGTAAATGCAGGTCTTGTACAAGTGATACATGACACTGTGTCTACCCTTGGAGACTGCTTTACAGAGAAGGCAATTTTCTGTGCTAAAACTAGGATGTTACACAAGGGGATTTCTGGGGACTTGAATAACTATTTGAATTGCAGTATAGTTGAACTTATTGCAAAGATAATCTAATTAAAAAAAACACTACCAATTTGGTTTGAGGAGCTAATACATCAGAACCTGGTATATGATGAAGACAGCAGCAATTCTCACTTCAAAAAGTTAGAATAGATTTTTAGTGTCTTGTATGTTGCAGCTCAGGAACTAAGGAGGCATTTTTAGTTCTCTTGGGCTGCAGTTATGATAATCATTGCAAACAAGGTGAAGGAGTAGGTCTCCTATGCGACTTTTTACACTTAAGCAGGAGTGCTCAGTAAGCTGTCAAAATAAAATAGGAATTCTCCATTTAAGTCATTGTATCTTTGGGATAATGATTTGTTGTTTTTACAACAAACTGCTACCATTTTCTATCATTGTCACTCAACCTCCCTAAAAAGGCTCCCAGAGTATTATATTCCTTAGAAAGTTGGTGCCAGAATTCGGGGGATTACTTTTTTATTATTTCACTCTATTTTCTGTATATGGTTTTATTTCAGTGTCATATTTTCTTGTGTGTTTTTTTTGGTTTTTTTTTTTTAATAGGTGACTCATCTCATTAAGGAGTGGATAGGCAAGGTCCAGCACTCACAATTTATTCCCATCCTTGTAAATTGCTCTCACTCAAGGGTTTGTAGTCTAGAGGTTGGATTGTTAAGAGTGCGTGCAGGTCTAACATGCCAGAATTGAATGCACCATAATTAAACTGATACTTCAGAGCCTTTTAGAAATAACCTGGATAGGTGAAAAAACACATATCTAAGAAGGATGAGATACACACTTTTTGCACAACACTGATACTTTCTGACATTTCCCTGTATGGTTGTTTTGACTTAGAAGAAAAAAGTAGCAGTGATATCCTACATACAGATGAGTTTAGCGTAGGAAAACAAATCACTCTGTTACAAAATTCAGTTCTGTGGGTTAGTCAGCTCTTGTGTGCTGGTCATATCTAATATAATGAGGCTAGCAGTCATTTGATGGGCTGGGATGGCTTTTCCTACACACCTTACATGCTATGGTACCTTTTGTGCAGATTCCTCAAGCCTTTAGACATATAAATGAAGGCACGTTCACAAAAGGCATAGTGTTAGCTATTACAGCATTTATTCTTGAAAAGATAAACTATTTTATTTGATTGTGAATTAATACATAGTTTGGTAATTGTTCATTCTAAAGAAGAAACATGAAAAACTGGCAACAAATCTTCACTGTTTCTTTAATACTTTTGTCTGGTATTAAAAGGAGTTTTTAGATTAGTGCAGTTTTACATTTTAATTGGATTATAAAAGCAAATGGAGCAAGGGTGTCAAAAATGTAAAATCCTACTATGAAAAGATCAGAGGGTTTGGTTTTGTTTTTTGTTAACAAACACTAGTTTTTGCTTCTGCAGAGTCCTTTGATAGTCAGTGTTTGTGGACTTACAGTTAGCTGACATGTTCCAGGCACCAGGCCAGTAATATGATCTGGATTTCACAATATCATTGTGATAAGATAGAGAAGCATGAATTTTCTGAAGCTGCTTTCTTTCTTACTCCCTGCCCCTCTTCTCAGAGCTCATGCTCTGTTCTTACTCCTTCTCCCAAACATTCTGTTGCATGGAATTATATTAATCCATCCTCTCAATTTTTCAGGTAGTCTTCATATTTAATGTGATTTATTAATTTTTGCTTTTTTCTAAGGAGAGGGACTTCCACTGGTACAGGTTTTCTTTTAGAATTAACTCGTGCAGTTTCATTTTTAGATGAAGATTACTGCTGTGAAAAACCTGAACACTGATTTTTTTCAGTTTTGTTAAAAGGAAACGGCAATTCACAGTGAAAATATAGCACAGTAGTATCCATGCCACATGTATTAGGAAAAGCTTTAAAGTTTTGTATGAAGTTTTAAAGAAAATATAATAGGGGATAGGGAAGGGCTGACACATAATAGCATGCAGTTTCAGTTATGAAAACATGATGTAAAACTAAGCTGAAAAAATTTAACTCCAAACTTCTGGGGGGAATAATGATTTTTGGTTTTTTGCCACTAGTTATTTGATTCCATTGTTAGCAGTGCCACACTGACAGAAACCAATTAATTGCTTAGATACTTTTATTATAATGCATTTTATACTCAGCTTTTCTGTCCACTTAAAATTGAGGTGAAATTCTGGTTCAAGCACTAGTTCCTTATTCTTAAAAGGAAATACTTTTTTCACTGAGGGGAATGGATGACTAAAGAAACACTTCAGAATGTGAGAGTATCTTAATTAGGTCTTGGAGAACTTTTGTTTTGAAATACTATGAAGTGCTGCAAGAAACTTCAAAAGATTATGTATCTTTCGCTGCCATGTAACTTTTTTCAAGTTTTTGCAAAAGATAGGGTTTTTCTAGTTAAAAGAAGTACAAATTTTCTTTCTGGATTACCAAGAATTTTAGTCATGTTGTTTGTGGATTGTTCTTTGTGCTTTACTAAAGTTCTGTCATAGATGTGGAATGTAATTATTGAGAGCGCGCACTGCTTTTGTTGTTGCTTCCCTCAACAGTGGCCTCACCTTATTTTCACTTAATCCAATCACTACCAAAAAGTGCTCATACTGTGTGTGCTCATATGTGTGTGTGCACATTGTCCATAACAGCCCTTAAACAGATTCACATTTTAATAAATGTGACTCATTTTGCCCATGAAAAATAGTTAGATCCTATAGTAAATATTTAATGCTTACACAATGGTATTCATACATGCTAGGCTCTTTTTTAAAATGACATTTTTACAAAAATCTTTCAAATATTTATTTATAGACTCTATTGAAGTTCCAGGAACTTTTGTATCTCCTTGATCAGACATGAGTGTAAGAAAGACTGAATGGAGATTTCATAATTTTTAACACAGGTAGTCCTTTAGAAAAGTTACCACAGAAATTAGTATGTCCTAGAAAGTCTGTTGAAAAGTATATGCATTTTCAGTGAGTTTGAGGAAGCGTGAAGCCCAAAGTTACATGTAGAATTAAATAAGATTAAAAAAAGATTTCATATTCTTGAAAATAATGGCAAGGAGGCTTTTCACTGCCTAGCATCATAAAATGTCTCAGCTATCTTTACGGCCATATTTTAGTATGTTTTTTCCTTTTTTTTCCTCCTTTTGCCCCCAATAAAAAAAAAGCCCAGGCTTGCTGCGTTCTGTTAGGGAGCAGTAACGACTTTGACAAGCTTACACACTCGCTCCTGCGAGAGTCCGGCTGGCTGGCTTTGCAAAGCAGTCAGTCTTTGGACCCTGGACGGACAAGACCAGCTGCATACTTTAAACGCAATCCATCGGTACTATCCGTGCTTACCCCGTCTCCTTTGGCTTCTTTCTTCGGTCCTTTACAGTCCTCTCACCGAAGGTTTCCAGAACAGCTCGTCCACAGGAGCTGTGACATCTCTCTTGGCTGGTCGTGTCAAAAGCGTAACTCGTCAGTGACCTGACGTCTACAGCTGGGCAGCCCCGTGCGCCGTGCCGGGGTTAGAGAAGGGAGTAACGAGCGGCTCTGCACAATTCCTGCTTTCTCTTTCTCCCTTTTTCTTCCTCAAGACTTCTCGCAGCCTGGCTGCCCGGGCTCGGCCCCGGAGGCGCGGGGAGACCTTCCGCGGGGGAGCGGGCAGAGCTCGACGCTCGCCTTTCAAAGCCTGGAGTCCATCACTCCGCGCGAGGCTGAGGCAGCCTTACTTGAACTTCAGCTCCTTTGTGGCAGGCTTACGTCCTGGTAGGGGAAAGAAACGCGAGCCCGCACTGAGCTGACACGTTCTGGTTGGACAACCTTCCTTCCTCCTCCCACAAGCGCCGGGGTTCCACCAGCGGCAGGCGCCCTCGGGCTCCCTCCCCCCCCCCGCCGCCGGCAGAGGGGCTGCCCGGGCCCGGGCGCGGTGACCTCACGGCTGGCGGGGGGCGGGGCCGGGCGGCGGCGGCGGCGGGCGCTCCTCCGCGCCCTCCGCGCCGAGGGGAGCCGGGTTCCGCCGTCGGCCCTGTCGTCACGGCGCTGGCCGCGCTGAGGGGCGGCTCGGCGCGGGGGTTTCTCTCGCTGAAGCGCCGTCGTCGGCCGTCACGAGCTCTGGCTCGCGGCACGAGCCGGAGCGGCGGAACGGCTGTGCGGCTGCCGCTGCGGTGGTCGGTGACGGTCCGGCGGGAGAGCCGCCTGCCCGTTACGTGTGAAAACGTTGATCTGCAGAGTTAGGAAGAAACGCTGGAGAGCCTGTCTGAAGAACGTGGGTTTGGTTTTTTAGCTGGAATGCGGTGTCAGAATCTGTAACTGCGTAGGATTCGTCCCCAAAACGTCCGCGGGGGGGGGGGGGGGGGGGGCGCGGGGGGCAGGGCTACTTCCTGCTTAATAATCGCTTCACAATGTGCTTACTGATGTAGAGAGGGGGAGTATTTTTCGTCGCAGACACTGAAGCAGTCTCTGCTAGTTTTTACTGACTGGTCTGGTCCTCCTCAGTGTGAAAAGAGAGACACAGCAAGGCTGCTTTATTCAGGGTAGTGCTGATGCTTTCCATTTTTGCCACTTCCTAGGTCATTGCTAACAGGAAACGGTGTGTTCCCAGACATAAAGGAAAACAGAATTGTCCAAATTCAGGCAAGCTCTTAAAACAATCTAATGAAGATTGAGAGTCCGCAATTTGGGTTTTTAAACATAACGTTTGCTTGCTACTCGCATTAGTAACGTAAAACATGTTTCTCATTTGATTGCTGTGAATTCTTAACAGTTCCCTAGAACCTTTCTAAAAATTTGCTATTACAGAACTTTCTGTGTGTACAATACTTATGGTTATTGGCTATCACCTCTGGTTTTAAAGAAGATTTTTTGAATTAATGTAAAATTTGTCTTTAAGGTGTATTTATAACTTGCTGGGAATGTTGCAAAGAAATTACCAAAATCAGAAGTGAAACTTCACAATGTAAAGCTGTTCACTTTTTTAGCTACCTTTTATGAACAGTTTAGCAAACCAAACTGTTATTTCACTGTTGGTGTATATCATAGCCATCTTTAGAAAGCTACACCATACTGAAATAATGTACTTGTTCATAGTTTTTCAAGCAGTTTTAAAGATCTTTGCATTTTGAAAAAACAGAAGAAACAAATATGAGAACACATAGATTAATCGAAAGAGGTTTAAAGATACGGGATTAAAACAAACTCGATTCCTGTTCAAGTTAAAACGTGGACAAGTAGTGGCTATTCTAATAATTATTTCCATCTTACAAGTGAATGTCTACTATGTCAGAAAAAAACACATCTGAATATATTACAGTAGTAATTCAGTATGCCTTGGGCTTAAGTTTCTTGTACTTTTACTGTATGCCCTGGGATTCCTGCAGGGAATATTACCGCCTCTTAATTAGTTACTGTTCTTACGTTATTATTTTCTAATTTAACTCAAAAGCTTGGTCCTTTCTGTACGTAAAGACAAAACACACACAACTAGGGACTGCAGTGGTCATTTCAGTGCTATTAAGTAGTGTAGTCTGGATATTTAGGATTAAAGCAGTCCAAATTTTCCAATGCACTATTGGAATTATTATTGTAATTAATATTAATTATTATTAATATATTAATTAGTGCATAATTAATATATGCACTATTATTATATTCAGTTTTATACTGGAAAAGCTGGTTTAATTGAACCAGAATGTGATAATTTATTCATTTTTGACAGATTTAGCAATAGGCCCATTAAATTTTCTTTCAACTTGCATATGATTCACACTCCTTCATTCCCAAGGTGCCTTTTCAGCCTACAGCTGTAGAGAGTTTCTCAAGGGAGGGAAGCAGGGAGCAGGAAGAGTGCAGGGTGCGGGTTGCTGTGAGTATTTGCCAAGATACTGAGGTGGCTATTTCCTGTGCTGATCAATTTCTCAAATTCCTGACTACTTACAGAGCTAGGAAGGTGATTCCCTACCTAGATTACTACTTGAGTGTTTCATTTTCATTTAAAAATGAACACTTTCAGATTCTTTGCTTTTGTAGAAAAATACAGGTTCCTAACTTGCTGTTATGCCCCAGAGCACCAAGATTCTTGGAAATACAAGAGTTCCCAAGGATAAAGTTCTTTATTTAGGACCATATTTATAAATCATCCATAACCACTTTTAAGCTCTTTAACATATACTTAAGCTCCATTGATTTTAGGGTACTTAAATAAGTGCAGTTAAACGCCTAAAAATTTTACCCAATGAAGGAGACTAAGTAGAGATTTCTCTTGTGATGTGTTTTTTAGTCATTAATGTTCTCTTACAGATAATCATGTTATAAATAAAAATATTTGAAAGATCAAAAATAGCCAAACCCTTTTTCTTTTATCGTCTTCTTTTCTGAATAAGAAACAACATATTATTACACAGATAAACCTTACGATTAAGTACTGAGTGCTTTTTTTTGTCTTTTTAAAGCTGTCTGAATAGCTTGCTCCTGGAAACTTTTGTATATGGGTCATTCCAAATTTTGTCTCACCAAGCCGCCTTATTTCTTCAGTCTGTTGCAGTTTTGTCTATTGGGAAAAATAAAATTGCGCCAACTTGACAGGTGTCAGGGAGCTTTTATTTGGATGTGCCAGGTGTTCATAGGATATCTGAAATGTTTGGATAACACTAGGTGTTTGCCCTTTGGGAAGGCTTGAAGAGAAAATTGGAATTAGCCCTCGTGGGCATTCTGCTTGGACCAAATGGGAATGCCTTTTCCTTGGATTTGTAATACTATGCAGCAGAGTTCGTTGCTTTTGTTAAAGGCTTTAGGCTGAATGATGTGATTTTCAAAACATTTCATAGTTGTTCCATTTGCTTTTCATACTGAGAATTTCAGAGGTCAGCTTATATTTAAATCCCTGATTGGAGAATAACAGATCCTACTAATAGTAGGATACTAATAGCCAGTTATTTCTGGCTGTGAAAGCTGACAGTTGTCTTCACCAGAGTAATTCAGTCAGCAAGGAGTGGTCTAATGTTAGACTTGGCTTTGAGAACTGGTGAAAATACTGTAAACAGCTGGTCATAGAAGTTAACTTTGAGTCAGTGATCAGAAGCTCACGGTAAACAAAACAGATAAGAATGTGCCAATCTTAAAAAGGCAAACTTTGAGAAATCAAACTGATTAGTTTTTCAGACAGTGTGCCGTTCAGTTGCTGAATTCATTTGCCACAAGATCTTTCGAAACCAAAAATTAAAATTAAAAAAGTGCGTGTGGAGGAATAGTGAGAAAAAGTGAACAGGCAGATTCAGAGACAAAACGTTGTAAAGAAAAAATACCACCCAGACTTAAACACAAAAGTGTTTATAAAAGATCTATCTCAGGAAGTCCCTAAACCACGCAGCTCACTGCTGACAGGAAGCTACATCTGGAAAACAACTATTGTACCTTTGCCTTTTTCCTATATTCTTTTTCGAAGCATTCTATGCTTTCTGACGCTGGATAGCTTATATTTAAAAATGTTGAAATGAATCACTCTTACAATATTTAATCTTCTGTAATATTTTTTTTTCCTGATTCATGGGGAAAGCATTAGGAAATAGTTGGGGTTTGGGGAAAAATTAAAAAAAATAAAAAATACTGGCAGTTCTCTTGAGAAAATCTGGTTTGTTCAGAGGGAAAGCTTTGCTAGGAAGCTGCAGACAGCTTCAGAATTTTTTAAATTGTTTCAGTGGGTAAGAGAATGATTTGCACCTGTCAGAGCTGATTTGGGGCATAAATTCCTGAACATAATTCCATCTGAATTGCTGGTAACTTTTTCTTTCACACACTGGTATCTTATTTTGAAAGTTGCTTGGTTTATGCTGCGCTTATTTGTCTTGGTTATCTATATTAGGCTTCATTGCTACAGTGACAAAGGTGGAATGATTAATTCCAGTGATCCATTACCGTGAGGTTATTCAGGAAACACCATGGGATTGTTTCCTTCTTTTAGTTTTGGGATAGCTAAGTATGAAGCAATGATAATACTTTATTTGGGTGACTGAAAGTGAGTTAGTTGAGTTAAGCAGGTTTCTTTGGTGTTCAGGTAATAGTGACTTTGAGAAGTCCCAAGTGTTTAGAGATACTCTTGAGTGGCCTTTTTTTGATTAGCAGCCCTGCTTCTAGAAGATTTTCTCTTGAGGTCACCAGTGTGCTTGAGTGAAGAAGAGTAAAACTTTATATAGATCAGCAACAGTCTTTGTTTGCATGAGATGCAATGTGATGGTAGGCTGCTCAGTTGAGGATTTGATATATCAAAAGGTAAGAAAGAATGTCTTTTAGGAATTTGTTTTCTTTGAAGCACTTTAAATCAGCTGTAAAACTGAAAAGTCAGTTCACTGAAATTGTATTACTTTCATTTCCTTTAAAACTTGTGAATTCTTACCATGCTGAAATGTCACTGTAGAAGCACTAGTGTTTCCAGCTGCCTCTGCCTAGCACTGGTAGAAAATGCCTGTCATATTGGGTCACTATTATATTCTTTGTATTCTGAACAGGACTGATGTTACCCATTAGTTTAGTTTAAAGTCTCTTTGGAGAATAGGACTCTTTACAAAGAAAGGCTGCCATGGTAGACCTGAGAAACCATGGGAAGGTTAATGAAGTTTGAAAAGGCTGGTTTGTAGCTGTAACACTCATAGAAGTAATACCACTGCAATTAAAAGCATTGGCACTTTGTTAGTGACGTATCCTTTACAGGAAGACTATTTCTTTTCCTTTATTTCTATAAAAAAATTCAAAACTGTGTAGAACAATGTTAAATATGAAAAATGAAGTGCAATTTAATGATTTAAGTTAGCAGAGTGCTCTGCCTGAGGTAAACGTTTCAGTGTTGAGCTTTTGATTAAAGAAGCAAATTACAGTTATTCTTCTGATCAGCAAATGAAGCTCAGGAACAGAAAAACTTCCATCCAAAACTACTCAGTTAATTAAATTCAATTCACAAATAGTATGGGGAAGACTAAAATCACAATTTTTTACTAATTTATTGTTTGGTGAAAATAATTACTTAACTCCAAGCTTACTCTTTCTTACTTCATGGTTGTTAATACTTAAAAGAATTGAAGAGTTAGATTGAACATTTTGAGACACATGTACTTATCTTGTGCTTTGGCTTTGTTCTTAATCTTTGTTCTTATGACTCAGGACACAAAATAGGTATGACTGAGAAGGAAAAATGTAAGCATTATACAATCACATTTGTGGATAGAGCTATAATGAGGAACAGGCTGTTGTCACACACTTGGACCAGGGAAAAGACTGATTCTTTCTAAACTCATCCAAGAACTAGAATGCTCACAGCTTCCAGTTTACCAGCTTTCTCAGAGAAAACTTCAGTGAAAAAAAGTAATTTTTATGTCCCCAGTGAATCTTCAGTAACCTGACTTACATATCTATTTTCCTTTCTTCTGTTTATTTATTGTAATCTTTCACTTCTAACATATCATAATGCTGCAGTATAGCATCTAATATAAGATACTTTTGAACATCTCAATTAAAGATCTGCATTTCGGAATGTACAAACGTACGCAGGTTGATAGGGTAGAGTGAACGAGCAAAAATGCTTAGTGGAAAGGAAGCAAGGTATTATATGGCCTGGAAAGAATTTTTGTGTTTTAACTGTGAACCTTTTGTTAATAGAGTTTTCTAAAGACTGTTTTACTTATTAAAAATACTTAATTACAGAGCTAATAAGAGACAAGAAAACAGCTCTTCTTGTACTAATGACTGTATGAAACAGATGTGGGCTTCAGGCTTAAATATCAGTTGGCTGTATGAATATTTCCTTATTTCTTACAGCTCTCATTAATGGGACTAACTCAGGAACTAAGTCAGGTCTAGAGACATGATACACTTTCTGTGGCCATAGTTAAGATCAGAAACAATTTGATGAACCACCCAAATGAGTAGCTGGAGGAAGCTGCCTTGGTAAAATGTATTCTTATGTATTTGATGCATCTTTTTTCTGTATGTGAGTCTCGGTTAAATGGTTTTCATTGATATTGATTACAGCTTTTCTGTAACAAAACACATGCACCTTATTACAAGATGCCCATTTATTCTTTGACTCCAAAAACCGAGAGGGAACTTTAGGGTGGGATTGGATTTTGACTAAGCTAGACCTCTAGAGCTAAAGGGGTAGACTAGTGTTTAATTTACTACTTAGATTCTTTTTGCTGTTCCTGTAAATTTTGTGCAAATAATTGTTTCCTTTTTGGTGCACACGTTAAAAGTAAAATTTATTTCACTGCGTTAAGAAAGAACATGTTATTGTACTGTGCATCTCTTTTGTTTGCATGTGCTGAAATGATTCTCCACAGCATACTTAGGTTTTACGTGAACACATATTTTACAAATAGCATTTTTCACCTTCATATTACTGTCAAAAGTATAGTATTTAGTAAGGGCATAATTTGCTAAAGTATCTGTCACAACTGGTATTCTCTACATAGGTTTCTGTCAGCATGCGCACAGTACAGTACACAGGCCAGTTCCATAGCCACATAAGGAAGTTACAGGGGATAGGAAGAAAATCACATAGAAAATGGGGCCTCAGGAGGTTCAACCTCCTACTCAATGCAGGGCTAACTGAAGAGCTGGATTAGGTTACTCAAGACCTTGTCCAGCTAAGTTTTGTAAACCTCCAAAGATGGGGATTCACAGCCTTTCTGGGCAATGGTGTAGTGCTTGACCCCTCTTAAAATGGTTTTTGAGGCGTGGTTGGTTTTTGTTCTGTCGTCCATCCGTCTGTCCCCTCCACCTTCTAATTGGAATTTCCATTGCTGCAGTTTGTGTCAGTTGCTTCTTGTCCTGTCACAGTGCATCTCTGAGAAAAATCTGTCTCTGTTCTCTGCAACTCCCCCACATGCTCCTTTTTATTAGGGAAATAACCACAGCTACATTCTGCGCCTTTGGCCCCATCTCTTCTCCAGACTACACAAGCCCAGTTCTTTAGGCCTGTCCTCGTCCGTCAAGTGCTCCTGCTCCCAGGCCATTTTAGTGCTCTGTCCTGTACAGAGGTGCAGCAGGACTGTATGGCAGTATTCCAGATGTGGCCTCACTGCTGCCAAATAGATATAAAAAACTTATCTTTAAAACTTTTAGGAAAATGAACTGTATTGTGTTTGGTTGCCACCTGTGTGCACGTAGTAACATTGCATTTTATAAGAAGGCATGCTACTAAGCAACATTTCCTGGAAACTGCATGTTATAATCTACCTTAAAGATAAATTTGTAATGTTGCTTTCTTAAAAGTCATAGATGGCTAGAGAGTTACTTTTCTCCTTGTAGGTCAGATCAGGGATATCTAAACAGTTGATGTATTCAAGCTCACAGCTAAGGCTTCAATGGATGTTGCAGCTTCTGAGAAGGCAGTGTGATCTGAACTGTTTTTCTGGAGCTGGTGATCATTATTTCTCTTTTTAGGTGTAGAAGGAGCCAAAAGAAACAGGGCGGTTGTCCTGGTTTCGGCTGGGATAGAGTTCATTTTCTTTCTAGTAGCTGGTGTAGTTTTATGTTTTGGATTTAGTATGAGAAGAATGTTGATAACGCACTGATGTTTTCAGTTGTTGCTAAGTAGTGTTTAGACTAAGTCAAGTCTTTTTTCAGCTTCTCATGCCCAGCCAGCAAGAAGGCTGGAGGGGTGCAAGAAGTTGGGAGGGGACACAGCCAAGGCATCTGAGCCAAACTGGCCAAAGGGATATTCCATACCATGCGATGTCATGCCAAGAATATAAACTGGGGGGAGTAGGGCTGGGGGGGGGTGGCAGACCGCTGCTTGGGAACTAACTGGGCATCAGTCAGCAAGTGGTTAGCAATTGCATTGTGCATCACTTGTTTTGTATATTCCAATTCTTTTTTTTCTATTCCTTTTCTTCCTTCCTTCCTTTCCTAGTAAACTGTTCTTATCTCAATCCACAGGTTTTACTTTTTTTCCCCAGTTCTTTCCCCCATCCCACTGGGTGGGTGGGGAATGAGCGAGCAGCTGCATGGTACTTAGTTGCTGGCTGGGCTTAAACCACAACAGCGCTATAGGAGATGCTATTGGCAGAGGGTGGAATTAAACATTGTATCAGTGCTGGCATTTTGTTTTTATTTTTGTTGAATGAATGCTTAATTTTAAAGATGCTCATGCCTTTCAAGGGACTTGTTTAGCAATAATGTAGTTACTCATGATATCCCGTTGTTGAAGCTATTGCTGGTGAGTAGATCTGCTTTGGCACTCATGCACATACTATAATAATGACAGTGTAGTTTCCATTACTATTGTTACCCATTTTTTAAAAATGTATTTGCCATTACTGTAAGAGTCGGTTGGAACAGATCTTTTAATACTTTATGGAAGTACTGTCTTTTTAAAAATATAGTTGCAAACTGATTTTAGATTGTGTTCTGACAGAGGTAACAGACTACAACTATTTTCACTTTTTTTTTTTTACTAATTGTACATAATACCATCTGTTGTTTGCAGTTACATCTTGTTTGCCGTGAAGTAAAATAATTTTCAGAACTTTCACTCCAATTATTGAATTATTTGTGGTTTTGCGTTTGATTAATGGAGGTAGAGTTGTATATTAGACTTATGCTATGCATAGGTGTTATGTTGACAGTTTTTGAACCCATGAGGTACATTTGCCTGAATGATCCCTAAGTTTTATTCAGGTGAATACTGTCTACACTGAAAACTTACTGAAGTAGTTATTCCAGTGAATGTCTCAATTTGGATGTGATCATTCCTGAGGAATGCTGGGCCTGTAATAGACTGTCTGTTCCAGAGTAAATATTCCAAAATAGTTTGTCTATGCTTTCCAGGTATAGACAAGCCCAGAGTGGTAATGTGGCCCTTCAGTAGTGTTTTCTGGTTCTGAAACCAGAAAAGAGAGAAGTTGATGTTTGTATAGTAAGCATATGCATGATTATTGGTATGAGAAGTTAGTTTGATTCAATTAAAAAATTACATATAATCTAGAAAACAGCCCGGTACAGAACATCTTTGGGGTTTTGGTTGATATATTGCTATTTCAAGTCCAAAAATGCTGCAGGCTTGCATGCTATACACATAGCGCTTTTTTTGCTCAGCATAGAAGGTAGCACTGTTTGGGGTACAATATTGGTGTTGATTATCTCTAGTTAAAATAATTATTAACACATTCTTGCTTATTCACCAGACTAGCTTTACAACATAGTTAAATGTGTGTCCTACCAGCATCAAATTTTAATTTTGTTAGTTGATGTTGCAGAGGTTGATCGAGCCAAAATAAGGTGCTCTCTCTAGCTGTACATTTTTATAAGGTCAGTTTTGCTTATATCTCATGATAAAAGAGATTGCTTGAAGTACTTGCTTTATTTGCAGTTAAAATCAGTGTCAGTTGTCTGCTTGTACAGGCATAGCTTTGCTACAACAAATTAGTCCATATAACTGCTGTACTCCAAACTGTCCTACAATAATACATGTGTAGGCATAGGCTAGCACATTTATAACATTCATCATAGAATAATAGAGTCATGGCTGGAAGGGACCCCTGGAGATCATCTGGTCCAACATTCTGTTGAAAGCAAGGGCATAGGTTAGGTTATCCAGGGTCCTATAAAACCAAATCTTGGAATATTTCCAGCAAGAAAAGTTGCACTCCTTCTCTGGGGAACCTGTTCCAATGTTTAATTGTTCTCACAGTGAAGAATTTTTGCTTATATACAGACAGAATTTCCCCCATCACCTCTTGCCTTGTTGCTGTGAATCACTCTGAAGAGAGTATTTCCACCTTCTCTATAACTGCCTTTTAGGTACTGGAAGACTGGTTAGATCCCCTTCCTGCACCTTTGCTTTTCTGTGCTGAACAGACCCAATTCCTTTAACCTTTCTTCCTCTAACAAGTTTTTCCAACCCTGTAGCCATCTTGATGGTCATCCATGGGACCATCTCGTAATTGTTTAATGTCTCTCTTGAGACAGTTTAATCATCAATACATTTCTGTGTGCTAATGGAAACAGTAAATAAGATACTCACTTCAATAGTTATTTGGATTTAGTTCAGTCTGTGTTTTAGTGTTTGTAGTATTAGTGTGGATTTTGCCAAGCAGCTTTGCTGTTCTAACAAGAAAATGTAGACAGAGGCTATACTCTAAATCCTTTCCAATGAAGCCATACTGGGGACCAGTTTTGAGATTCTGATTTAAATATACATATGCAAATCTGCATGTGCCTCCCTATTGAAAGTGTAAATAATAAGCAGAGGTTCTCAAGCCTATCAAGAGCTGAAAAGTTAATTAATTGTATTGTTTGCATTTTCAACATGAAAACAGTTGTGGTCCATATTTTCATGTCAGGCTATTACTGGCAATTCTCATTGTAGCAACCATCATTAAAATGCTTTAAAGCAATTTAAATAATTATTTAAAGCTCTAATTAATATATTTGTAACTTATTTAAGAAAGGCATCTATTTTTAAAGTTTCCCTTTTTCCTTTACTTACATGAGGATTTGTATAAGGAAAATTCTCTTCTTGGTATGTTTTTAAGGTGCTTCTCATTACTCTCTTTGCAAGACAAAAGTTTGAAGCCATAATTATTTTCCCTTTCATGTAGATGAATGTTCAGAAAACAACAACAACAAAAAAGACTGGCAAATAAAGGAAATGTATCTTTCAATTCATCCTTTTGTTGAAGAATTAATGTTCCAGAAAGCAATCATACTAGCTACTTCCTCTCTTAGTAACTTACTAGCACCATCATTATAGGCATTTCTTTTACCTGTGTTTTTGGAAAAAAGCTTTCATGGTATTGTGAGTACTCTCACTCTCATTAGACTGATGATATGCAAGGGAAGATGCCAGAGAACGGCAAGAATGGCTGTTTTGGAATTTGGAGGAATCATACAAATCTTTTTAATTGAGAATGGGTTTTGTCTTTTTGAGTCAGCCTCATTATAGTTCTGCATTTGTGCATGTGTGTGATACTGATGCTATGTTCTGGCTAGGTGGCATCAGATAGAAGTGATAAACTTGATCATAATCCCACCTTTACTTTCCTGTGAGTGATCCCATTCACTTGGCCACTGTGCCGGCAATACATATTACAAATCATGTGTTGTTGCCTTGGCAAAGATTTGTCTTCAGTTGTTTTTAGAATACTCAAGTCCTACCAAGGTTAACCAGTGTATACATTTGGTTTTGTAAAAAAATTTTCCAACCCGTAGTCCATGGAAAATATCCAGTCTTCTTGAAACCAATGATACCACAAAACTGTTGGCTCTTTTGACTATGAGCTAATCTCCTAAGAATGGTGTCTTTGGTTTTACAGACTGCTGACTGTAGTGATTTGGACTTTCTACCACTTAGTTAATTGATAAGTTGCTTTCCCTCTGTCCTCTGCTTTATTTAGTATGATACAACCACAATACTGTATGTGGGAAAAGGCTTTCATAAATACAGCTGACTACAAATTGGAAACATATTTTTTGTCTCTTCTGGTTTTCCTATCAAATGAGTGTCATTATTCAACTTTGGGGGAGAAAAAAGGGAAAATAATTACTTTTCATAGGTTCCCTTCTGTTAGGCGTGCCAGTTACTGCATGTCTTGTAGATGCTGCTTCCTGTACAGAATGCTCTATACCCAGACATCCATGCCACACTGCAGTGTATGTGCGTTCAGGAGCTTCTGGGTTGTGAATATCTAGGGAACTAAATCTGTTCATTAAAACATTTCTCTTTTTGTTGTTGTTGTTCTCTTACAGCACATGTTTGTGGTTGTCACAGTAACAGTACAATTGAGCAAACGAATGTGGAAGATTATTATAGTACTTGATCAAAATGTTAATTAAGAATAACAAATTGAAGTCCCCAGGCTAATCTGAAATACTTCCCCATCAGCTAATTATTTTTTGCTGCAAAATAGTGAATGTCTGACTAACAAAAATACCATACAGAAGCTGTTTCCTAACAACTGCATTTGCAGAATTGCACAGACCCCTAGCAGAGCACTGTGCACTACAGTATATGTGAAGTATACAGTAGTGGTGTGCTTTGACCACTTAATTTTGGGTTTGTTAGCCCTACTATTTCACAGGATAGTTTTATATCCATTATAAAAAAGAATAAAAGAAAAAAAAAGACACAATTGAGAAAGATAAAGATTGAAAACCTGTATCGGCACTGGTTTTTTTACGATCAGTTTTGCAACAGCGTGTATTTGTGAGACAATTCTGGGTACTGTAAGTTTTGGATTACACCTGGTGCCTGCAGATTGCCATAAACCCCCAAAAGAGATTTGAAATTCTGAATTCTTAAGAATAAATGGTGCTGATACTTCTACAGGCTGCACATCATTACATATTTTGTATAAGGAATTTAAACCCCACTTTTGCTAAGTCTTCCCACTCATAATAATTATTTTCATGAGGTCTTTCTGACAGGGAAATGCTCTCTCTCTCTGAACTCGTGGAAAATAGAGGATAACAATAACTTGCTCAGGTCAAAGAAATCTCTAACAGAAAATTTGAACTCAGATTTTCTGACTTCAGGCAAATGCCTTAAGAAACAGATTTCTATTTGTTTCTGCGGCTGTGGTTTAAAGTAATACCATCCCAGCTTTTCTCTTTGGTATAACTTTGTACATGTGATTTACTGAACTGAAATATTTTGTCTTTCATAGCATGTTATGTCAGCCTGTCTTAATGAGGAACAAATCACACACAGCTGTTAATGAAAATTTTAAAGCTTATATGCTTGAGTTGTTGTTCATCAGAATTGGGTGAAGCTGAATAAGCACCAATTTCAGAAGGCTTGGGATTATTTTTCTTAAGAGCACATTGTTAGTACCCATCAGCTCCAAAGTGTGCTTATTTATTATCTGCCTCAGTGCTATTTTCTCTTTCTCAGAAGCCTTGAGTATTGAATAAAGAAATAATAGGAGAAGCTTAACTGTGAATTAGGACACAAATGTACAGACTTAGGTTTGCATCCTGCTGAACACTGCAGTTCTCCATAAATACTTTTTCAATGAAATTTAGACTTGGAAGTTGCTGTCTGGTAGATGAAACACTCAAAATGCATTATCTGGGTGTCATTGACTACTACATTCCAAGGTGACTTTTTTGTTGTACTTTGGTTTCCCTGTCTTTAAGCTGTCAATAGTATTACTGCTTTGTTTGAGCTCTGCAAATTTTATGCCAATTTAAAAAGAATCAGTCCCCTTTACACAGTGTGATTTCCATTGATAAATTTAGTTCTGGATTATTTGGCCATGTTTTTCCTTAGTCTGTGTTATTATTTCCATGATACCATAAACTAATGAAT
Organism: Haliaeetus albicilla; assembly: GCF_947461875.1. Taxonomy (NCBI): domain Eukaryota; kingdom Metazoa; phylum Chordata; class Aves; order Accipitriformes; family Accipitridae; genus Haliaeetus; species Haliaeetus albicilla. The sequence goes on from NC_091508.1 coordinate 23,129,529, forward strand.
ACTGTGTTGTCCGCATACAATATCCAGCTGCAAAATTAGTTCTAGTAACAATGGAGAAAAGTCAGTATCATTGGAAAATGTTTTGCCTGTGGAAGCAGCTGCCCATGAGCTCACCCTCTGGAAAATATCCTGATGGCTTCACATCTTAGAGAGCTTTTTTCAGTGCACAGTAGCACAAATGTAAGCCAAGGTTTGAAAAGCTAGTGCTGTGTGTTTTCTTTGGCATATGGCAACCCTGAGCCTTTCCTTTGAGAAGCAGGTCTTAAAGTCTTTTGCTGAAGGGAATAATTTTGTGATTCCTCTGAGCAAAATAAACTGATTCTCATCTATTCCTATTATCACATCATATATATAGAAGAGTTCAAAATGCCACTTCCCAGATCAAGGCTGGTAACACTAAAAAAAAAGTCATAAAAATCTAACCATCCTTCTTGCTTTAAAACGAGGGAGGGAGAGGAACACCATTGAAAAGGTGTAGCTTGATGTGTATTTACAAAGAATTATGTTCTGTTACATTCCAGCATGTTACATTCAGTTTAATTTTCTATTGGCATCCATTAGTTTGGTTTCTTTCTACCTGTAACCCACTACACACAAAAAGCTCATTTCCTTACACTTTTCTTTGGCATTTACAGGACCTGTGCTAACCCCTCCCTCATCCTTTTTGTTGCTCAGGTATCTTGTTGGTCCTCATCTGTATAGTATCATGGCAAATTTACTGTTTGTCCTGAAGAAATGCTTACAACTGCTGATACAGATCGAGAGGGTGTTTATACCCTTGATATCAATGAGAATAGCTGCAAACTTGCTCAAAATAGCTAGAAAGTAGCCTTGAACCAGGGTGCCATAAGGCATGTTGCAGTGTAGAGGCTCTGAGCAGATACAGTTTTTACAGCCTTTACTCAGCATTTTGATGTGCCACTTGGCAAGAGGGGATAGTGAAGAGCTGCTATATGGAATCTAAATCTAGGTAGGAACTCCAGGTCATGGAGAAATCTTGGTGACTCAGTCTGGTTTTACTTGGCATCGGACTGCTACAGAGCCATTCCAGTACTGGGGAAATTGGTGTTCTTTCCTTCATTCTGATGTGTAAGGTGCCTGGTCTGTGTTGGCAGTGTGTAAATGTTAGAAGCTCTCATGTGTTGGATGATGGCTGAAGCAGCTGCCAGTATGGCTGGACCCCTTGTGATAGGTAAGTTCAGAAGAGCTGAAAATAGTAATTGAGGTTTGGGTCCCCCATCCCCCCCCCAAATAAATGTAAGTAAGACTGGGATATGGAAACAAAACAGATATAAGCAGAACTAAGGTGCTAGCTATTTGTGCTTATCTAGTTTATGTTTCTCTAGTATGATGTGAAATATAACATAAGCTGTGAAATCTGAGAGATGTGAAATCTACTGTGAGATGTAATAAACTTGTATGTGTACTCATAACTTTCACAAGAGTGAGAAGGGAAGAGCAGGTGCTGCTGATCTCGAGAAACCTGTAGGAAATTGGCTTCTAAACAGATGAAGTCTTTTTTTCTTTTTTTTTTTTTTTCCCCCTCTGCTTTTGTATATACTTTGTTAACCCAGACATTCTTATAAACAGCAAAGACCAGTCAAATCCAAACCAAGAAACCAGAAGGGAGAGTGAGAGAATGGAATGAGCATACAGAAGAGGGACAAGCTGTGTTCAGGCCACACTGGGGACGACCTTGTGCCCAAAGGAGAGATGATTTCTTCTAGGCTATTTTTTTAACAGTCAAACTCAGGTCATTCAGTAGGTTACTTACGGAGTAGATGTACATGCAGTTCACTGACTTGCTGGCAGAGACTGCTAGTCTTCCTGCAAAGCTGAGGAAATACGGGAATGTGGAAGCTAGGCAACTTCTAAGGAGTGATAAGTGGAAAGAATAATGCTGTCGGATTTTTAACAAAGGTGTCAGCAAGCACCAGCAACCATCACCAATAACTCCTGTTATAGTTATCAGTAGGCAATCTGTTGCAGAATTAACTGTGATCTCTTAGATTTAAAATATTGTCCATGATAATGTATAATTGTACAAAACTAACCATGATGGCCTTTTCAGCTAATATTCTTAAGTGAAAATCTAATTTTCTGCATCCAAGCCTGTGGACACAGAGACAAAAATATACTGCTATAGGTAAGTTAACAGAGCTGTACTCAAAGCATACAGAGGAAGCAAATTCAGTCACTCCCTCTTCCTTTAAACGTCACTCATCTTTTGGCTTGTGATATTATTGCAGTTGAGGGAAGCAGAAGCACATCAGCATACTTAATCCATAGGCCCAGAACCCCAAACTACTAACACAGATTACAAAAATGGAGGCTATTTTTGTTAGAACAAATAAAACAGTTACTGACAACATACATAACTTCTAATGATACGCAGTTCTATGTTTCTAGAGACAGATATGCGTAGAGATGGAAACGAAGACAAGTTCAGAATGATTTTTACAAGGTACTTTTGGGGAGGAATCAGTAAATAGCCCAGGTTGCTCTTAAGCTAAAAGCATTAAGACAGTCTGAGGCATATGAACCTCTCCTTTATAAACTGTACACGTGTCTGTGAGATATATTACTTCTTCAAGAGAGAGCATTTTTAATATGGGAAGAAAATTTTTAAAGGACTGGTCTGGACCAGTGAAGGAAGTTAAACTAGACTGTAAAACTTGACCTGATTTCTAAGCATATTTTTTCTTTGTTTTCACTCCAGTGTGACTGGAAATTCCATTTGGCTTATATGTTGTTATATTGTTAATCCAACTTTATTCCACTTATTTACAAGGACTAAACATCCTTTTTGGATATGGTGGGGTTATCAAATTACCTTTGGCCACTGGAGCGCTCTCCTATCTATTCATGTCAGTGGGTCTGACAGGGATATGGTTCTTTCTTAGTCCAAATTCACAGGTTGGTGGGGTCTTGAGAGACAGTTTAGTCATGGCCTTATGGTTTCCTAGCAAAGCATTAACAGTTCGTAATGAACTGAGTTTGTTCTTGCTTATCACTGCCTCTGTGTCTGTTTCTTCATTTTGCAATGACAGTTCCTGTAATTTCTACACCCATTCCTCCCTAAGCAGTGGAAGGATTTTCCAGAATGCATGAATGAATAGGCTAAAAACTAAAGAAATTAGGTAGGCACTTGCAGCCTGCCTAATGCTGGACATAATCCAGCGTTACGCAATGACCCACTTATTTGTCAAGGTGGCAGAGATCTGAAGAAACAGGTGTGTAGCAAGCACAGCACTGGTGTGAAAAAGTCTTGCAAGGGATTTCCATAAAGTATTCCAAAGTCTCAGGATAGAAACGTTAATGGAGAGCTTCCAGACAGCACTTGAGAGATACAAAATTCCACAGCAAGACTGAATCTGAGCTATAAAACTATGTGACAGTGAAGTATGGGGTGTACTCAACATGTGAATGAGATTTTGCTTATGCAGATACTCAGTACTTACTAAAATCTAATGAAATTGCCAGGTCTGTCTTTTTTTTTTCATAAGCTGTAAAGAAGAAAACCTTAGTAAGCCACATGGCTTTTCTTAAATTTGCTAGACTATTGCTGGTGGTCTGTAACTTAGAGCTCTACATGATAGTAATGAGTCATTACTAGGGAACACATAAGAACATTTTAATTTCCGGAAAGAATTTATATTTTCCCAGATGGAAATCTTATTTCCAGGGTTTTGGTTTTTTTCTAATCTGAGTAAGTTTGAGGCATACTTACTACCAGGAGATTACATAGAAATAATTTGTTTTCACTACATAAACTTAATACACTTCCAAAGATCTGATTATTATCAGTAATTAATGCAAGCGTACTGAAATTCTCTCAGGAGTGTGTTGTTTAGGTGTGCTCCATGCATTTCATTGTACTGGCTTTCCTTCCCTTTTAAAAAAATTGCACTTGACTAGCATAGTTGCACTTCCTGTTGTTTTAATAGTTGAAATTCATCGAGAAAATTTATTGTCCTAAAGCTAGAAGAGTGAAAGTGAGCCAGCTAGCTATTTTCCTGAAACTAAGAGTGCTATTTTCAAGGCAAGGCAAGAAAACATAGGGTGAAGGGGGAGTCATTAATTATAAACATGCTCAAAAAACAGTATGGAAAATCTAATGTGGAAATATGATAGATTTTTATGCTGCACAAGTTATTTTCCTGCTCAAAAGAATGTTCCTTTCTTTGTTATGCAGCAAAGAAGGACTAACTTCCCTGCAGAGTTCACAGAATAGTTTAGGAATATATTAAATTAAAGTCTGCCTTTCAGCTGACCCTAAATGTTTGAGCAATCCTTTAAAGAAAAATCAGACTGAGATAATGTTTTTGACACACTAGCAATAGCTGCAGTGATCCCTGAATGGAGCACATACAGTGATTTCTGTTCAGTCTACTTGAATACAGCATTCAGAGCAGACTCAGTACATTTTGTACAGCACTTTCTCCCTGCATTCATAAAGGGTTTGCCTTCCAGGACCACTGAGGTCAGTAAGATTTATGGAAAATATTTAATCTGTCTATCATTCATGCTTTCAAAAGATACTGTATTTACTAATCCTCCTTCTCAAGCTTTGGAAATACGCATTATCTCTTTCAAGGAAAGAATTTGGAATTTATTTATTAGGAGCTTCAGACTGGCTTCAACAGAGGTGGAGGAGCAAATAGCACAGGAATGTCAAGTCTCTGAGACCTCTTGGCAATCAAGTACTGGGAATATGAGTCCCAAGACTTGGACAATCTATAATAATTTGCAGTCTGAGCAAAATATGCTTACACAAGAATCTTTTCTCTAACGGGTTTTTATTTTGGGCTGCTTGCTAACTTAGGAGGAACTAAAAACATCTTTTGTGTGTATTTTCTGAACTGGAGTAGCAACTATAAACTTGCAATACTTTTGTACTCAGCACTTATATAAATAGTAAAAAGATGTTCCTGAAAAGCTGTGGTTGTTTTTGGAAAGGATAAAATGCACCAGGTTCCATGCTTCCTGCAGAGCTTCACAGGCAGGTTCTGTTTCTGAGACCATCCTGCCCATGTCTGAGATGCACTGAAATGCTGTTGTTACAGATTACAACACAGTTCTCCTACAGAACTGAAGTTTTATCATGGATTTCTGAGGAAGTTCTCAGCTGAGTTTGATGTGTGGAATGGAAAACAACAGTATACAATCAGAAAGATACCAGTAGTGCTTGCTCTTATGCCAGAGAATTTTGATAGTAGGTTGCTTACATTCACCTGATAACGAATTTGTTGAAAAGCCAGAAATGTTGGTGAATGTCAGGTTCTCAGGCTGACTTACCTTTTTCTTCTTGAAAAGGTTTTGTGAAGCTGATTTAATTTCCTATTTTATGTTGTTGTTTAGAACATGCAATTTTTCTGTTCTTACTCAGTTTTTTAAACTGGTAATTTTGATGCTGTGGAACAACGTGTGTCAGGTTTTAGATTTCACCCGTTAATCAGATGAGAAATTTTTGTTTCATGCATGAGAGTTCATTAGTGCGTTTACTTCTGTGCAATAGAATTTCCCATTTGCTAGTGTCCTAATTTTATTTGGTAGCAAAATGAAGGGCAGTTCTCCGGCCCTGTGCATCAAATTCATATTTTGTTGTCAGGGCGGGGCAGCTTATAAAGAAGACAGGCCATATTCTTCTCAAGAGGTGCACAGCAAAAGGACAAGAGGCATTAGTCACAAGTTGTAACATGGGAAATTACAACTGGATATAAACAAAAAGAAAAAATACTATCAGAATGGTTAAGGAGTACTGGATTAAGTTGGATCAGAGTTTCCACCCCTAAACTTAAAAGGCCATTAGCAACCTTTTCCAACTTTGATGTAGCCCTGCTTTGAGCAGGAAATTGGGCTAGATTGACCTCTGGAGGTCCCTTCTGACCTAAGTTACCCTATGATTATTTGTGCCAGCATAAAGCATGCGTAAAATGCCACCAGATTGGAATTCTAACATTCTAATTCTTCTCTAAAATAATACCATTGTCCTGCTATAAAAAGGTCTTAGAGAGTTTATAGATGTGGTATGTTTTTACAAACATTTCTCTCATCATTCTTCTTTTCTGAGTTTTAATTTCACCCACCTTCTCTGCAGACTGAGATCAGAAAAGGAATTATGTATGTGAACTAATAATGGTATGAAGAAAAAATAAATGTTATTGGGATAGAACTTTAATTTGGGGTATTCTGGGAATGTTTTAAAAAATCATTATATCTAGTTAGTCCAGAAAGAGCGAAGTTATCAATCACAGGAAATACTGATTTTTATCTGAAACAATTAATATTTCTGCAATATTTAGCTAATAGGAAAACAATGTCTTCCACCAGTCACTTAGTAACTCCTAGTACATAAGGTGGTTTGGAAACACGTAGAGCACTCTTCTTAACCCAGTCCCCAGCACATACATAGAGGGTTAATATAGTCTCCTGTTTGTTTGATCTACTTTTCTTCTATGAGTTGAATTTGCACCCAAAAACCTCTATAAAACCAAGACTTGCATCAGGTTAGCTTTCTGGGATCACAGTACTGTGTTTGGGCTTTTTTAGAGCTTGTAGTTTGGTTTTGATTTCTTCTGTGATTTGGAGGACGGTGTTCCAGGGGATATTTTGGGACGATGTGGATGTTGGGTCAGACTTCTGTGACACTATTCATAGCTATTCTAATATTTTAGTTAATGTTGGTGTTCTGTGATGTTTTAAGACATTTCCATAGTTCATAGGAATAGAAAGGTATAAATCTTTGTTTATTGTGGCAAGTGTCGGAAAGCATATTCTGACAGTGCTGTTACTGAACCGTTAGAAGAATACGTGAATTGAATGATAAGGTGAAAAGTTGAAAAAGCTGCAGTTTACAAAGCTGTCTCAAGGGCTTATGCATTACAGTTGCCATGTGCTATTGTTTCCAGTGCATTCTGGCTCAACAGAAACTTTTTACAGTGTAGTTTCAGAATGATTCTATTTCAGGTCTAACAGAAGATTAGAATATTTCTACTTAGCTTGTATTTAAATAAAATAGTTCTTGATGGAACATGATCTGTTGCTAACTAATGTTTGGCGTCGATAGCCATGAGATTTCAAGATACGCAGAGAAAGGAGCTGATAAGAGTGGATTTTAATAGACCTTTGTCTCAAAACAGGTAAATAATATGTAGCTACAAAATACAGTTTGGCCATGTTTGTATCAACTCAAAAAAAATTAATTAATGTGTCCCCACCTTTAGCTAGCAGTTGTCTTTATACGATGTGCAAAAATCAGATAAAAGACTACTGCTCTGAGCTGCCTCCATTGGTCCAAGCTTTCATGCTATCTGGAGTGCTTAGCAGAATCATAGCAAGTGACACGCATCATTGTGCACAGCTTTTGCGGGTTGTTTTTTTTTTAATTCATACAGAATCATTAAGTTTTGAGATGCAAAAAGATTGTGTTAGTCTTGCTAGAACTTAGTTATATTTTGCTCTAAGTTCAGTGTGTGAGCTGTGGTTTCCTCTTTGAAACGTACATCCAGCAGAATCTCATCTGCACTTCATTTTATCAGTAGGAGTAAGAATATTGAAGACTGCATGTAAAAGATTTCTGCTGTGAGTGGTATTACAGTATTTGGGTTGCATCCACTTCATTATTATTTATCACAACTGGCAATGGCTTTGTGTTCGTGTAAATTTTGTATAAATTGCTTGTAAACCTGTGTTCAAAGTTATATGATTACAAATTTAAGCACTTTGTATTTCCTACAGGTTAGGCATGCAGTTGTGGGATTTTTTTGTTGTTTTTTCTTTAATAAAAAAAGCAAAACCTATATTAAGAATGGATGAAGCTGCACTTTCTTTCTTGTATTGTCTAGTTTGGGTATGTCTGGCTGTTGCATGGCTCTACGAAGAGGCAAAAGAGCATCAAGTCTCCTTTATACAGTGATTGTCCTCACTTATTTCAGGAGGTCTTAGTCACGGAGTGCCCATGTGGCTAAGGTCACACTGGAGATGACAAAGTGTATTGCTGTAACTCTGCCTCAGCAGACTAACTATTCCACTTCCCTGAGAGATGAAGTACTATGCATTATGACTTTGTTCCTTCCTATGGTCTGCACCCAAGGTCTGATCAACAGAGAGTATAGCTGGAAGTTCTAAAATAAATTAATTTTACACACACACACTCAGAGCCTCTGTACTCCTTCCCTGCATTCATACAACTGAAATACTAAAACTGATTAAAGTATCCTCACAAAAGGCAAGAGTGTTACTCTTCCTCATAATTTAAATGCATTCAGTTAATTACTGAAGTAAATAGATGAGCCTTGCATTATGCTTTCATAGTAGCTTTCATGAGTTTTGCAAGACTGTGTTGCAGAATTATCTTTCAATTTTTCAGAGTTAAAAACTATAACTTCCTAGGCAATCTCAGTGATGATTCAGTTTTCTCAAACTTGATGATTGTTTGGACTGTATGGAAGTACATAGTATGTACTTCCTGGGCAGTATTTTTCCTTTGTTTGTGATTGCTTCCTAACTGTTCTAGGGCTGTAAAAGAAGCCTGCTACAAATCATAATGGTATGTGTGAAACGGAATGGCATGTGCTGATGAAAAGCAGGAGGGTGCCATGCAAGAAATGTTACGCTGTATCATGAATTCATTTCAGCCTTAAGCCTGCCTTTTTCTTTCTTACATAATTTGTAAAGGTAAAAGTACTGTTCAACAGAGACTAACTCTGCAAAATACCTGCCTACCAAACATTGGATATAGGTGTGTTTTTTAAGATGAAGATAGCTGACATCTTGTCACACACAGCTTCTGTATATAATACACTTCTTTACCAACCAAAAAGTGACATTTTGTCTAGTCAGCCAGTGCTTTGGAAAAGTGCAGTACGAGTAAGAGCAATAAGCATTTTTGGCAACTACAATAATCACCATCTTTCTGTAATTACTGAGAAATCGGGGCCTAGGCAAATAACTATGCCATTTTTTCAATTACAAAATTCATAAATAAAAACTTTTCCTTTCTGCTTTTTTAAATCATCACATAATCAAAACCTAGGTATCATCTCCTGTTGTCTTCTAGCAAATGCAGCTTGGAGCCTCAGCCAAAACATGGAGTAATATGTTAATGTAGTAAATAGCAGCAGACCTGGAAGGCACTACAGTGCAGTGCTGAACTCTACTTGTTGTGGCCAGAGGTTGTCGTGCTTGCTGCCAGCTCCACACAGACTGCCTGTACTGTCATCGGGGGTTTTTGGCAGCTGTCAGTCTTTCTTTTTTTAGCGTCCTTTTTATGGTCCTGCAAATTGCTCAGCCTATATAAGTGCACGAGTAAAATCTTTTCTGTCCTTTTTTAAGAGGTGTCATAAAACTCAAGCACTAATTATGAATTTTTTTGACACGCAAATCCCAAGCTCTCCTTTGTTTAATGGGCCCAGACCATAGTGGGGGTAAATAGTTGCTAGCTGTTATATTCATTAAAAATTATGCAACTATTTCTGTTTGAAACACTAGATCAATTAGTTGATTCAATTTGTCTGTTTCAGGAATTTATCTCTTGGATTTAATCTACATTGATTCTGCATATCCCGCTTCAGGCAGCATTATGGAGAATGAACAAAGATCCAATCAAATGAACAATATTCTCCGAATAATAGCTGATCTGCAAGTCTCCTGTAACTATGGTTGGTAAATCTTGTTATGCCTATTAAGCCTAAACTAAAATTTCTTTAGTACAACATTGTGAAAGCAGGTTTCAGCCCTGTGTAAAGGCAACACGAGAGGCTAATGTTGGTAGAATTGAACACTTGTAAGTGGTGTAGCTTCCACTTCTGTGCAGTTTCAGTCTTACTGGTAAATTAGGTAAATAAGCATGTAAATTCTAAGAGCTATGACAGAAGTTGTGCAGAGTTTACAGCTACATGTGGACTACAAATAACATACCGTCAGGTACAGCTATTGCATTTGTTATATTCTGTTTCCACCAGAGGCAGGTAGAGAGAATTATCTTAATATCTTTCCTTTCCTTTGCAGCAGATGTGATGTCTTTGGAGTGTAGAATGTGTTAATTTCATTATCATTTTATTGTTAGTATCCTGATGATACAAAACAAAATACAAATGTTTCAATCTATACAACAGTTGTTAAATTGTGTGTTAAGCTTTTCCACACACCTCACTTGTCAATGAAGTGAGGAACATGAAGGGCTGCTGCTTTTTGTTAACAAGATTTTACTCTAAAATTAATTTCTGCAATTCTAGCCTGTTAGTGAAGCCTATGTCAAGAAATGTGCTGGTTTGGGGGTCTTGATGAATACTCAGTGTACTGTTGGTGACTTAGCATGACTTTTCATTGCTTAAATGTGAAACAAGCTGGAAAACCTTGAGAACAGCTGTACAATTAAATAAATTCGGAACATTTAAATGCTACAGTTTTGGGGAGTTTTGAGTAGAAAAAACCTAAATGTTAGATGTGAGAAATTACTTGTGTATGCTTAAGTATCCAGCCCTTGTCCTTTGTTGTCAGCTTCAGTAACACAAAGTATTTAAAGGTAGGGACTAGGCATAATAATGTATGACTCTGAATAGCTAGATTATTCAGCTATCATATTCTTATTGTGAGTTTCATTTTGTCTTTGAATATTTCAAATTACAAAGAAACCTATTATTTCACTAACCCTTTCCTTTTTACAGTTTTGGCAGCTTCTTGCATTGCTATGCATTAATTCTGAGTGCTTTTGTTAAAGTCAGAATGAAAATTAAAATATGGCCTTGAATATTCTGGAATAATGGGTGCCTTATAAACAGTTGTCTTTACAACAGCATAAAAGTTAAGTTAGATTCCTGTCTGTGCACTGTGCGTCACTTAGTGTCTTTCTTTACTGGTATTCAGCATTGTAATTTTTTAGTCTCTTCACTTCATTTTCATATGAGAATCACTAACAGCCATGGCTGCAGGGTTTATTTCCCCCAGAACAGTGAGCACAAAATTCAAGCAAGGTTTTCAGCAGATAACTCTTTTCCACTTGCGAGAAAGCATATAATAAAATCCGCTAGCTTTCATGATGATGAAATGCATCTGTTTTCTTTAACAACTGAGCATCACTTTTGCTCAATCAAATCTTTTTAGAGTCAAAGTAATATTTCTGCCTGATTTATTCTTTAGGAAGGTTCAAATCCTCTGTTTCCATTAAGATAACCATAAGAACCAGAAAAAAACCCTGAAAGAATAACTAATTTTGGATGACGTGAATGTTCATCTTTTTTTTTGTTTCAATGCTCCACAGATCATCTTACAATACTGCCCCATGTGCAAAAGTATTTGAAGTCTGTCCGTTACATTGAAGAACTTCAGAAATTTGTAGAAGACGACAATTATAAGTAAGTACTATTCTTTTCTTCAGGTTTTGGGGAATTTAATGGAAAGATCACTTGGCTGTTAGTTTGATTAAGAGTTGAACAAAAAGCCATTGGCTGAAGATGTTTTGGGGTTTGTCTGGTGTTCTTAATATTTTATTAATGGAGCTGATAATACCAGGATGCCTGAGTAAAATTGAGAATTACAGTCTTCCTTTATGACTCTAACCAGATTTCCAAAATTAAATATCTTTGTAAAAGTTAAAAGCAGATGAAAATCTAGTCTTTATTCTTGTGGTGGTTGTATTCTGGGAATTTGTTCAGGAATCCTAAAGCCATCTCCAAGATGTCCAGAGTTGACTCTATGCTATTGGAAATAATACATTAAAAACATCTTCCAATTTCAAATTACTATTTTTAATAATCTCGTACTTAAGATATAAACCTGACAATTTGGGGGGTTTAAGCATGTCAAAGCAATGCTTACAAAAGAGGTGAAGAGCTAACCCACACAATGCTGTGAAATACACACCATAGAGCACATTGGTCAATATGTGAATGTGCTGCAGTTAAAGGAGGTGATAATCCCTGGCCAATAATTCTGAAAGAACTTAAATCATAGGTCTAGCAGCCAAGGTTTTAAATAACTCAACCAAGGTAGATTTAATGCTATAAAATTAGCTATTGACAAATATAGTACCTCTATTTAGGTGAACAGAATTAAAAGTATTCAAGGCAACCAGTTGTTCAATAATATGATGGTGGTATGAAAGATTTTAGAATATGTTTTGGAGAGCAAGGTTGCTAATGAACTACTTTAAAACCAGTTTTGTTACCAGTTTTATTAAATACTTCAGTTAAGAACTTCGTCTCAGAATTTGTATCTATGTAGACCATATGTTAATAAAAGTGTTGCAAGGGTTCATCGAAGTAGAACATGATTTGGATATCACAAAGGAAGAATCAGATGGCCTGATGACTAAAATGATAGTGATACAAAAATAAAAATGTTACATACTTATTCTAACAGTAATTTATGGTGTTGATCAGTAGATGTCTGTCAGAAGTAAGATACAGGCATGAAAAGACAAATTTATCCCTACTCCCTATCAAATATAGTGTTTCTATAAAAAATTAAATTTTTAATACTGGTTAAAAAAGGAGCTGGTGAGACCTTGTGTGGAGTACTGTATGCAATTCTGGCCACCCATGCTTAGAGTGGGTTTAAAAAATTGCTGGTGCAATCAGGTGAATAAAGTCTGTTTCGTAACACCAGACTTAAAGAACTATGTTTGGTTTTAGCCTAGAAGACGAGAAGTTTAGGTAATAGAATCACTACGTATAAACACAATTGGGAGAAAATAGGGAGGGTAAAGAGCGATTTAAACTAAATTGTAATGGTAGCACAAGGATAAATGAATACAAAAATTTAGAAGCTAAATGTTGAAATATGGTTCCTAACCAGCAGAGTAATGGAATTTTGGAATAGCTTCTTAATCGGAGTACTGAGACAAATAGTTAAATAATTTTTAAGTTGAAACTTGATCAATTAACGAAGTGAAAGCTACCAGTTAGTGTTTGTGAAAAGAAAAGAGCAGATTCAGTGAATCAGAAGACTGTGTGTTACCAGTGTGGGGTCATGTACATATGAGCATAAAGAATGACCTACCGTAACCATTCTACATCTCTCTGCGATTATAGCTGATATTGCTGGCATACAGATGGAAAATCCTACTGAGACAGTTCAGGAAAAAAAGGTGTCACCATAACAGAGACAAAACCCCACATGTTTGAGCACAGCATGAGTCAAGCAATTTGTCTTTTCTCTTTGATTTTGAACGTAACTGCAGTTGGTGATAACTCCAGCTGCCAAAGCTGTTCCACTTGGCTCTGGTTCAGGCCACTGTGCATACAGTACTATTCCTCAGCCAAATCTGTCGATATGGATTCTTGTGATACATGTGTGTGGAACTTTGCTTTTCCTGAAAGAATAATTCTAAAAGTAAAACCATCTAGGCAAGGTATTCTTTTGGAACTTCTCCGAGTATTATCAGGACAAACTTCAAATAGAGAGAAAACGTCCAAAATTTGTCCCCTTGCTTAGGGTAAACTTCAGCAAAAGAAGCTGAACCAGCATTGGGTAGTTCACTGCAAAAGATCATACTTGGCTATGGTTTGACAGGTTTGTGCTTTTGTGTCTGGTTGATCACAGATACTAAGAATAGTGATGTTTCTGTAGGAAAATTATTCAGGGAAGAAATAATGTGTTTTTATGATGCTTTCGTAGCAAAATTTATCTGCTTCGTGGAATTAGAATTCCTGCCAGAGTACTGATGATAGAATGCGCGTGTTCTTTCTCTTCTCAGTCTCATGACTTTGTATATGTTTCACAAATAGAGATGCATTATGCAGCAAATGCACATTGAACATGAGCATTGCGCACAGCCTTTTGAAAAGGTCAGGCAGTCCAAGACTTGTTGTAAAGGTAGTCTGAGATTTAAGTCTCAGTGTTAAGATTTAATAAATGGTCATTATTTATTAATTTCCCACATATTTCCATGCTTCATTAAAGTCACAAACATAGAGCAAAATTAAACTGAGTAGTAATTGGTAAAGGTGAAGAATTGTAGTTAGTATAGGCTTTACAGCCCCTGGATTGGATTCAAGAAACTGGTCATGTTGCTTAATTTGATTTTTAGATGGAGTTTCCTGATGATGCGTGAATGTTAACATTATATATAGAATAGCTTTCATGAACTGTAATATCTTAGGAAAAATAGATTAAAGAAGTGGTTTCTATAATTATATGATACTATAACATAATATTTGGGAAAACTACAAGTCATGAGTAATTCCAGTTTAAATTTGAAAATCATTTTAGCTTCAGCAGCAGCCTTGCTAATAATGCTGGAAGGTATTTGATGGATCTTAAAGATCATTTAGTACTTTTTCTTGTGATTTAGTTATTTGTGAGAATATTTCAATCAAATCTAGCAGTTTTCTTTCTAGGCTTCACTATGGCAAGGAAAAACTGGACTGAAGTCACAGAAGGTATTAGAAAGAGGGAAAGATTTGATTCTTAGCGAAGTACAGTTGCTGCAGTTTATACACCTTGGAGAACTTTGACCTTTTTTGACCATGTTTGTTTCATCAGGATAAAGCTTTAAATTAAAGTCTGTATTCATCAAAACACATCACAACTTCCCTTAAAGAGAACTCTCATTCCTCTTCCATCTTTGTATTTGATAAGAAGTTTTTGGATTTTGTTTCGAATATTTGATTTCACATTTTCCTCTCAGTTTTCCCTAATGGATCGTCAGTTTCATAGCATTTTCTGGTCCCATGCCAGAAGAAACTGTAAGCCTTAAAAAGGCAAAGAGTGCTAAGTTTTGTTATAGTGGGAAAGAATCTCCTTCTCTTTCTCTTTCCCGTGACCATTCTTTTTGAGCCAGGGACAGCATTAGTGTACTCTGAGGAGATGTATGCTTGACCTTTTTCCGGGAGAACAGAACTATCTCAGTACCAGGCTGTCAGGGAGAGAAGCTTAGATGGTTGCCCTAAAATGTTTTGGCAGGATCCCAACACAACATTTTGCCAAATGAGAACCTCAGTTACACTGAAAAGGAATATTTGGCAGCCACTTTATATAAACAAAGCTTTTCTCTACAATTCTTTGTGCCAGTCCAATTGCTTGCTTTAGATTCATGCTTGTCAGCAAGTAGGAGTACTCCAGAAAACCCCTGACAGTGATGTCATATCCTAAAAATAATAGATCTTTCTTGCTCAGCCCCATGTAATGTTCTCTGCAGAAGCTGAGAAATAATATTTGCTAGTTACAAGACTAAGGGGACAAAAATAGGACCTAAAGCATCAGGATTCCTTCGAGTTGTACCCAAAATGTATTGCTAATCATTGTTATCTCAGGGCATCACTGGCAGCCGGTGGGCTTCAGAGATACCATGATGGAGCTGCTGCAGGATCTTCTTCCTCCTCCAGGAGTGTAAGTGATCTGAGAAGAGTGCTTGTCCCCAGGTAATGCAGTTTTTCCCTGAGCTGGACAGTGCTATCCAAACATGGTGGCACCATGCCACGTCCTTTCCTGACCTGCCATGCCTTGCAGTGGTTCCAAAACAATTTTTTTGCTGACCTTTTGGTATCATTAGGTCAGGCCTGGTATTCTCCTCAATTGTTCTTGGTCTAAATTGCCCTTGGTATTCTCCACAGTTGTTCTTTGAGTAAAGCCAGTTTGAAGACTATTGTTTGTATTACAGTGTTATCTGGACAGGACCATCAGGATTGGAATCCCATTCTGTAGACTGCTATCTATACATATAATTCAGTTCTTCAGAGCATATTAGGCAAGACACTGATAATCCAATTTACTAGTAAAATGATTTACAGAAAAAACAGTTCAAATTTAGATTCAGATAGGCAGGATGCTATGGGAAAGCATCCCAGAGAAATTAATAGGCAATTAAAACATTATACTGACTCCTAACAATGATGGCACTATAAAAGTGCCAGCTGCACCATATTGGTTTTAGCCTTACGATAACAGGAACTGTACGGCAGGTGCTTAAATTATAAGAACTTATAACAGTGAACCTTGGCCACAGTCCATCTTAAATAGGCCTCCCAGGCAGCTATATTCCCTGGACCTTTTCCAGGAAGATTTGTTGTCAGTGGCAGGGGTAGGGGGAAACCTTCACTGTTAGCCTGAGATTTCTAGTGATCCTGTGGCCATATGGATCAATAGCTATAGTTGTGACTTGGCTGCCTCTTCCACAGGACATTCTCGGGGACAGTGAAGCTTCCAGAAACTGTTGGACCTACTGTTTAAGTGCTACACAGGCGGCCCAAAATGTTTCAGATATGTCAGACCCATTTTGCTTCATACACAAATACTGGTCAGAAATGCCCTGAGTGACAGCTTTGAAGACTGCACTGCTTTATTGCAACTTAGATCTTCCTTGTCTCAAGAAAGATGAGTAAGTTTTGTTCAGCCTCCTCACGGAGCAGCTACGTTTCTTGTTCATGCACAGCTACTCTGTCTTCATTCGCTTGCTTAATATTAGGGGAATTGAGTAAAAGTAGCTTTACTGTCCTAGCAGTAGTTTCGTCCTGTACTGGAGAGCATACTTCCATGAAACAGAACTATGTTCAAGACTGGCTACCTCCCATGAAACAGACCTATGTTCAAGACTGGCTACCTATTTTTTCTGCATTATGTTAGGTTCCTCTTTTCCTGCTTATCAGGAAGGTTACTCTTAAATGAGCTATATGGCAGCAATCAGTAGAAGAGTGTTATTTAAGACTAGGTTGGGATAGAGGTCCAGCTTACTTTACAGAGCCTCCCAGCCCTAACACATTCCAGAAAACATTCTGAGTATCAGGCTTTAAAAAAAAAAGATACTGTTTGTCATCTTTTTAGTATCCAAGATCAAAGTCTTCACATACTCTTGCTATGCCTTGTTCTTTAAAAGCTTTGTCTTAATTCCCAGAGGTAAATTGATGGTTTGTTAACTCAGTAAATCTCTATGCTGATTTTTTTTTCCTAGAGATTTTGCTTCTAGTTTTTATTTCACCTTAGATTATTAATACTAACTCCTCAGTTTTGGAATTTCAGTTTCTAATGGGCAGTTTCTGAGGCTGATATCTAGGATTTATCCTGGCATGTATCTCAGCTAAACTCTTGCTGTATAATTTTGGAATGTTGAAATTTCATACATCAGCACTTAGAGCTTGCGCTAAGACTAGGCTTCTTCACCATGGTAAAGCAAATATTTTATTTTTTAAAAGAACTGCTGAAAAAAAAAAATTCTAACAGTGTGGTGACATTGGATGAATATAGTGACTTACAAATTTCTGATCATATACAGGTGCAAACACAAAAAAAGAGAATGTCTTCATGAGTTATGAGTGGTTTATTAGGTATGCTGGAACAAAGGTAGTTTTTTACTTGTAGTAATACTAGTGAATATCATTGGGGACAGTGAGCTGTGAGAATATAATTTGCCATGTGATGGATATGAATGATGAATGTTGGTTGTAAGCACATCAGGTGTCAAAGTCTGCACAGACCTATTGATAGTATCACGCTAAGCCTCTGAGGGGCCAAAGATTCTGACTCTGTGAGTGCTATTTGGGCGACATTGCTCATGCTGCTGGCATAACTATATGCACATGTAGCAAGGTGAGAGCAGATGAGCATGTGTGTGCATGCATGTAACCTGTGCTTCTCAGTGGAAAATGCAGTGTCAGAGGAATTGCAAAAATGAATTTAGGTGGTGACAAACAAGCCAAGGCTGGTTGAAACTGTACTGACTGCCAGTATCTTTTCTTTGAAATAAAAATGTTTTTGTTTCCAGCCTTCTGCAGGAGAGGGGGAGGAGGAGAGAAGGTGGTCCAGGAATGGTATCTCATTGTCAGAATATATTCACTTTTCTCACAGTTTATTTCAAGTATTTTGTTAAACATGTCAGCATGAGTATTTTATATCTACCAAAACTCAAATTTAGGCTCATATTTATTTGTTGTTCTTTTAATAAATCCTGTATTTTCCTAAGTTGAATAGCTAAATTGCATTTTTGTTATTTTCAAAACATTGCAGAATTCTGGCATTGTTGAAGTCAACGACCAAACTGTCAGAGACTTAGCAAGGGCAAAGAGTTCAGAGTGTACTTTAACATAACCAAACAGATAAACAACATTATCTAACTTCACATTTTCTAGAGAGATGACCAATGCAGAGTGATGTAATCTCATTTTATGGCACTGAAGATTCGCTTGTTGCTCTGTCAGTGAACTTTTAAGAGCAGCACACACCATGGGTGCTTTCCAGATTGTATAATGATACCATGCCTCTTTCTAAAACCTTGTTAAAAGCATAAAGGTGTTAGGTCTTACTTTCTGCTGTTATCTTCCCCTTTCCTTCTTTACAAGAATATTTTTAAACAGAAAAAAAGAAACAGTATAGCAAAAGTAGTTGCATGGACGTTGATCTTACTTTTGTCAGATGTTCTGGTCACTAAAGAAGGTATAAGAATGTTCTTGCCTTAAATCTGATAGCAGGTCATGGCACTTCCCATTATGTACATATTCATAGGCAGTATTTCACCTGTGCTGTTTCTCAAACATGTAAGTCTTGGAGCTTGTTACGTTGTAAGCTAATTAAGTTGATAAAAAATGTGAAGTTGGACAAGTGATTTGTGGCCTCCTCAGGTATATGAGGTAATCCTGCCACAATTGCTCTGAAAAATACCTGATTCTATAAATAGTTACCTGAAATGATAGACTGGACATGTTTAATGAGCACAATTCAGTTCAGCACGCTTAAGAACCGGAGTCTAGTCTGTAATCCTTACATATAGATTTAAATTCATTTTAGTCTAACAAAGCAAGAAATTTTCAGGAGGATTGCATTACAAATCACATCATTGTAAAAGGGAGAAGCTGTTTGCTTACATGGACTGAATTGCAGTCATATCTTTTTGCAGTGGGCCTATTAGACAGATGTTTCCGCAGTAACCAAATAAATTGTGGCTGTTGCCACAGGGGACTAATAAAACTGAGTAACTTATTTGTTAACAGGATAAGGAAAGAGCATCAGAGATGAGTTCCTCAAAGCTGACAAACTAAATCATGCAGTTATCACGTGTGGGGAAGGATAGGCAGCAGCTCCCTTGTACAGACAGAAATAGAAGAAAGAAATTAGTAATTGTGGAACGGTGACAGGTTAGCAGGGGAAGGGTTGTCTGCTTCTGTTGGAGAACTACTGTTACGTGAAACAAGTTGAAATGAGTGTTCTGTTTTCCATAAGAATTTTGGTTCATCAAATATGAGCTAACCCAGTCTAATGAACTTAATACCCAAGTTTCTCAATATCTGTAAATAGCACAGTTCTGCAGGAGATTCTTAAAACAAACAAAAAAAATTATAGCTTTCTGCACAAAAATCAAGCTCACAGCATGGGTACAATAAACCTCTAATATCGTGGGGAACAGATCAGCCTTAAAAATGAACAAGAGTAACTACTGTGCAAGGGATACAATTGGAACATTTCTACAGGCATGGAAGATAAATTCACAACAGGGTCCTTTTTACAGGGAACAACTTCATTAAGGTTTTTTGCCATTTTTCCATACTGAAAGGAATTCCCATATGATCAACATTTGAGTCGTGCACTGAGTTATATTATTGTGACCTTCTCATTGTCAGCTTCTAGGAGAGGCATGTTGCCACTTCCTGGTCACGGAAATCATGTTGACAGAAAGAAATGGTAGTCTGGAAAGGAATGATTCATTACCTACTTGAAATACATTACTTTGGATAGGTAAAAGAATCTAGTACTATCAGAAGAACAGAAATTCTGAAACATGAAAAGGGACCATAGGTTTGTTAAGTAACTTCACACTAAAACATAGTTGACAATGTTTGAATACTGTGGAGAATGGACTGGAAGGTATTCCCTGTAAAACTCTGTGTACGTGGAAGACAAAGGTGTAAGGAAAGTGGTAGTTAAGCCATATGTGATATTTTGAAATGCTTGCATAGGTTGCCCCACACACCTCCCTTTTCATGTTTTTATCTAAAGTTAAACAGACTTTCACCGGTGTTTGTATACAGTGGACTACTGCAGTGTAGCTTGAAACTTTCACAACTTTTTTGCATGTTTAATGCTGTGCAGTGACAGCAATTATTTCTTTTGGTTTTATGCCTATTCCATTAAAATTTACTTAACATTGTAGTCCTCCATACTTTTTTGTCAAACTGGTACGGAACAAAGGACCCATGAATGTCAAGTTAAGAGTGCATAAGCTTGAGGGGTGGCAGAAGTCATATGCTCTGGAAGATCAAGATGTGTTGGAGTGCTGAGATAAGGCAACAGTGAGTGTATCATAAAACACATGGAGTGAGGCAGAGGGGCATATAATATAACTTCTAATTATCTTCTTTTACTATTAAGTGTTGGTCATTTTACCCACTTATGCTCCTTTTCTATAAGTCATAGTAACTAATATTTCTAAATAGCTATTTCTGAGGGCACATTTCCGCATGATAACAGAATAAATTCACTTTTCATGTACAGAGGGAATAAAATGTTTGCTGTTAGGTTTGTATCTAAATTTACTAACTTTTGGAGGGTTTTTTTCAGGTGAAAGGGTATATGAATTTACATTTTTACACTGATAGGGAGTATAAAATACCAATTTCCATTTCTGTTTTCATAGACTTCCCTCACAGTTTCTTATCAAACAGGTAGTGATTTACTTAAAAAAATTTATTGTTTTGTTACATAACAAAATAAATAACTACACCTCCAACAAAGTAGAATTCCTGCTTACCACTGCCAAAATAATTACTTTCTTCAGTTTCTTTCAACTTCTATTGAGAAATTTTTTTTGTTAATTTTTCTAAAAACTTGTTTTTCCAGATTATCATTAAGAATTGAGCCAGGTAACAGCTCTCCTCGACTGGTTTCCTCCAAAGAAGATCTTGCAGGTATAAGACTTCATTTGAAAATTTGAGTAAGGAAATAATTTTAATTACAGAAATATTCCACTGAAGTGTATGGGAAGTATGGGAAAACCCATTTTATATCAGAGGGGTTTTGGAGGAATTGATCAGTATATGGGCTTTTATTGCAATTACAGAATTACCTTGTAAGGGCTGTCAGAGAATTGATCCCTTTCCATGCACATGCCCAGTTTCAGAACATCCTTGGTCCAGAACACCACCTCTCTGATAGTTATAAAAGAACTGAATTTTATTGCAAATTTCTGCAGAGCCAGCTTGTACTTGGGTTAGCACTGTCCTTTGTCTTAAATAGTTTTCTTCCTCTATGGTAGTCACCCTTGGAGGTTCTTACAGTAACACATATCAAGATTGATTTCACATATATCAGCATTCATTTGACTAGGCAAAACAAATCCGTTGATCTTAAATGAATGAAAAAATCTGACTTCAGAAGTAAGACTTAATTTGCAGAGATTGTAGAGGAGCGATGTACTGTTATTTGACTTTCTGGGTAACAGGTTTACCTGGATGGCAAAGAGGAGCATTTTTAAGATGATTTGTTAGTAGGTTACACATTTTTAATACGTAGCATGAAACCTATTGGAGTTTCCTCTGCTGAGATTAAAAACCCAGCTAAAGCACATGTATTGGCTTTGTGTGGCAAGGTTTTGGTAGCGGGGAGGGAGTTACAGGGGTGGCTTCTGTAACAAGCTGCTGGAAGCTTCCTCTGTGTCCAACAAAGCCAATGCCAGCCGGCCAAGGCCGAGCCAATCAGCAATAGTGGTAGCGCCTCTGGGATAACATTTTTAAGAAGGAAAAAAAAGTTGCGGGACAGACAGAAACGGCAGCCAGAGAGAGGAGTGAAAACATGTAAGAGAAACAACCCTGCAGACCCCCAGGTCAGTGAAGAAGGAGGGGGAGCAGATGCTCCAGGTGCCGGAGCAGAGCTTCCCCTGCAGCCTGTGGGGAAGACCATGGTGAGGCAGGCTGTCCCCCTGCATTCCATGGAGGTCCATGGTGGAGCAGATCTCCACCTGCAGCCCATGGAGGACCCCATGCCAGAGCAGGTGGGTGCCCAAAGGAGGCTGTGACCCCATGGGAAGCCCACGCTGGAGCAGGCTCCTGGCAGGACCTGTGGATCTGTGGAGAGAGGACCCACGGAGCAGGTTTTCTGGCAGGACTTGTGACCCTGTGGGGGACCCACGCTGGAGCAGTTTGTGAAGAACTGCAGCCCATGGGAAGGGCCCACGTTGGAGAAGTTCGTGGAGAACTGTCTCCCGTGGGAGGGACCCCACACTGGAGCAGGGGAAGAGTGTGATGAGTCCTGCCCCTGAGGAGGATGAAGTGGCAGAAATAACGTGTGATGAACTGACCGTAAACCCCATTCCCCGTCCCCCTGCGCCACTGGGGGGGGGGTAGGTAGAGAATCCAGGAGTGAAGTTGTGCCCAGGAAGAAGGGAGGGGTGGAGGGAAGGTGTTCTGAGATTTGGGTTTATTTCTCATTACCCTCTGGTTGATTTGTAATAAATTGAGTTAATTTTCTCCAAGCTGAGTCTGTTTTGCCCGTGACAGTAATTGGTGAGTGATCTCTCCTGTCCTTATCTTGACCCACAAGCCCTTTATTATATTTTCTCTCCCCTGTCCAGCTGAGGAGCGGGGAGTGATAGAACGGCTTTGGTGGGCACCTGGCGTCCAGCCAGAGTCAACCCACCACAGCACAATATGTCTAAAATTAATCCCTGGAACTGACCAGTGCAAATTGCCAAGGTTGTCAGTATTGATAGCAAGTCTCCCACTAACCTTGTTACCATATCAGTCTACTGAGGGACCATGATTCCAGGTAGTATTGCTGTGAGCTTCTTTGTCCAGAAGCCAGACCTGGTAATTCAGAGGTATTATCAATAGCATGAGTCATCAATAGATTGCTGATGTCTACATAAACAATTGCAGTTCAAGGAATAACACAGAGTGTTTGTTAGCATTGGAACAGAAATTAGATTGTGTGGCTTTTTTACAAATGCTTGCATTTTCATTATTATTTAATATGTGAAGAAGGAAGAGCACTCCTTCAGTACAAATGAATCAATGCACTGAATAACATAGGAAATTCTCCTTTCAGGTTTCTGTGTGAACTAACACATAAATTTGAGACAATTTCATTGTGTAAAGTGGGAGGACAAAAGATTTCTAATAGCTTTTAGCAACATATAAAAAGCTACAGTACCATCCATAAGTTGACCAAAACAAATCTGCTGTACCAACAGTTTGTTTCTTTGAACAGACTAAACAAACATCAGACTATGTGAAATGTGCTTCCTACTGTAGGAACCATTATGTCAAAAGCTGTTCTATTTTAATCTCTTAAACCTGAATGGCTAATTTTCTGTCTCATTATGTTAAACCATGTGTGAATGTAAAAATCCCAAGGAGTCCAGACCATATCTGACATTTGGCATTCAAAATGTCTTTTCTTCTCACCAGATGAGAGACAAAATGAATGAAAGAGAGAAAGAAAAAGGAAGATGCTAAATATGTAAGGAGAAAAAATAAATAAGGGTGTTTTTCCTCTGCCTCCCAGCTCTTCATGTTGGCTGCTGTGAAACCCTTTCTAAGTGTCAAATGGCCAGTCATTTATAGGGAACCTCTTGTTTGTTTCAGGGTTGTGAATGCTCTTCCCAGAGTCAGATAAACATTTGACCTGGTGTTCAGTCCCTACAGTTCTAAGGAAAAAGGAATAAAATCTATAGAAATAATAATTTGGAAGAAAAAATTTCTTCAGGAAGGTGCTCCACCTCTCCCCCCTCAATGCTGAGAATTATTAATTGCTGTGTAAAATACAAGGAGGTAGTTCACAGGAGGAATTTTTTTTTCGTTTTGTAACTGGATAAATTCAAAAGGAGTTCTTAATTAACACTTTCTATGTACAGACATGTGTATTGGGTCTGGCTGGGATGGAGTTAACTTTTCCCATAGCAGCCCTCCTAGTGCTGTGCTTTGTACTTGAAGCTAGAAAGGCGTTGGTAAGGCACCAGTGTTCTGGCTACTGCTGAGCAGTGCTTACAGCATCAAGGCTGTCTAGCCAAACCCACCCCCCGCAAAAAGGCAGAGGGTGGGCAAGAGGTGCAGAGGGGACATAGCCAGGACAGCTGACCCAAGCTGACCAAAGAGATATTCTGGACCATATGACGTGCTCAGCAATAAAAGCTAAGAGAAAGGAGGAGCCGGGGGGCGGGAGCATTTGTTATTAAGGCGTTTGTCTTCTGAAGCAACTGCTCTGAGTGCTGGGGCCCTTCGTCCCAGGCAGTGGCTGGGCATTGCCTGCTGATAGGAAGTAGAGGATAAATTCTTATTTGTTTTCCTTTGCTTCTGCACACAGCCTTCACTTTTCTTTATTAAACTGCTTTTATCTCAACGCACAAGGGGTTTTTTTATCTTGTTTTCTCCCCTCCTGTCCTGCAGAGCAGGAGGAGTGATAGAGTGGCTCAGTGGGCACCTGGCAGCCAGTCAAGGTCAAGCCACTACATTATGTAATATTTGATTTTGCTTTTGTGAGGAATTGCTTATTCATACTTAAAACTAAGTTATTGCTTCTCATATGATTATATCTTACATATGTAAAGCAGACATGCGAGTGAACTTTTTTCTGGCTTTCACTTTGTATCACTCACATTTAAATGCTTTACACTAGGGTTTTGGTGTTAACATTTCATTAAGATGATTGTGGAAGTTCTAACTTTGGTCGTAGCAGCATAGTATGTGATCATCACCAGTACTCTGTAATTCTTAATCGAGGGCTTAGACTCTATTAGAGCTGTAATGGAAGGCAATTAAAAATACACTTCCAAAGTTGGAAACAAGAACTTTGAACTCTCCTGAGCCAGGCAAGTAATATGGCTTTATACTGCAGTGAGCTCAGCTGGAGTCCACAAATGTTGATCAGGACAATGTTCAGTTGTACCTACTCAATTTAATTATGCGATTGTATACTATCTGACAGTATTAGGAGAGGGTGAACTTTCCCTTCTGAATCTGCAGTGCCCCTATATTCTCTGTAAGGTTGCTTTATTCACAGTGAGAATTAATATGATGACTAGAAACCAAGTCTTGAGTCATTCCTATTACTCCATTCTTCTGTTAGTTTTTTCCTTTGAAAGCTCGACACGCTTGTGGACTGCCGTATTTCTTGCTCAGCTAGAGGGTTCTCACCTACTGCCAGTTAGACGATGAATGCCACCAGCATTTTGTAATACCCCCATGAATTTTTCAGTGACCTGCACCTATGTCACTGCAAAAATGCTACTAAAGGGAATCCAGTGTACTTTATTGGAAAAAAAAAATAAAATCATTCCTGCAGAAGGTTAGTTAAGTAAGTTAGCATGAATTCAAATTGAAATTTAACTAAGCATGAAGGCAATAATTTATCGTTTATTTCACAACATTAATAAATAGAAATATAGTCATATGTTAGTCTTGAATAATTCTGAGCTAAAATACCCAAATACCAGTAATGAGATATTTGACCATGGAGAATTAAAAATAGCACATTCAAAGGTATTTGAGTCAACTTCATATGGATTCAAATTATAGTTTGAAATTATTTCCACCTCAGTCATTGTGTGCCAGGAGTAAATCCTTTGCAGTCAGCAAGCTATAATGATAAGAGATGATCTCAAAATAGTTTAGGCAGTAGTTTAATGTTCCAGTCAATAGTTTTAAGGCATAGGAGTCTGAATGTAGTGATTTTAAGGTAAAATAAAGGTCCTTGGCCCATAAGGGCAGTCATCAGTTCAGTTATCCTGATAGTCAAAATGTTAAATAGTTACTAAGAGCAGTAAGTCTAAGGCGTGTGACATACTGCCCTCTTATAGGTTGCTGTGTGTTTCCAAATATGGAGAAAAAGCTCGGTATTGTGGTAATAATTCTAAAGTCTATAATGGACTTAAGTGCAGGGAATAGTGTCGTCTTCATGTCCTAAAGTATAATTACTTGGGTTGATGATGGAAATGGATTTTCCTTCCCAGTGCTGTGACTTTATCTTCTACCCAACTTCAGTTTTCTCGTTTTCAAAAGAAGATTAACAGTTTACTCTAGCCAGGGACATTGTGGGTTTCTTTTTTTCCCCTTAAAGTATCTTTATGAGTGTGAGGCTCAATAAAAACAGTTAAACCCTTCAATATTTCTGTTTGCAAAGTACTGGAGAAAACCATGTGTCCATTTTCCACTTCGGTTGCCAACTGGTTTTCCAGTAAATTCAAACAGGAGGCAGACATCTGATTAAAGTTAATGTCTCACAACAAGCTATGTTTTGTATATTAGTGGCTAAGATGGTCTCATTTAATTACCAAATGCATATATAATTGTGAAGAGTGCTTTCACAGGAAGATTTCTTGCCTTCCATAATGCTGCAGAGTTCTTGTCTCTTGCAAGTCGCATTTAAAAAGGGGCTTTAAACAGTTTAATTGTATGCTTTCAGGAACTGTGTGATTCACACAACTTCCTTGGCAGCAACTTAAGTCTGTTCGTTCTGCCTTGCTATGGTTTGAGAGAGAGAATGTAGCTGGAGAGCTTATAGTATGCTAACTGTTCACAGTTTCCAGTTGAATTAGCTGCAAAAGACATCTGTGTTCCTGTAGAGTTGGCTAGGAGGTGCCCAGCATTTATGGTACAGCTATTAGACAGATTGTTTTGGAAGGTATAACTCAATACATTTTCCCAGAACAAAAGAAAAGATTTAATGTAATATATGGTAAATAAGTTAGCCGCCTAAGCAACTGAAGTTCCTTAGAATTTGCACACCAACTGTAGCTCAGTATAGAAAACTTTATGCATGTTTTTTATCATCTTAATGTTGTTTTGAAGAGTTCAGGGTGCAGTGCTAATCAGAATATAGAAAATGGTTAATCCTTCTCTGACATGTACCATGTTTGTCCTGTCTTGGGAAACAATATAAAAAGATAAAATAATGTTAAAATAATTTCCATATCCAGAACATTATATCTAATACTAAGTGACTCAAAGACTGGTCTTCATGATTCTGTGATTTTTAAGCCCTTCATTAGAGTTAGCATTTAGAAGTCCTTTTTAGCAACAGCAGGGCCTCAGCTGTGGGCAGCCCTTATTCTGGGGGTTTAATTGTGCAATAGTAAAGGATGGACCCTCATCCCCTCTTTTTTTTTTGGGTTGGTTTTTTTTTTTCCAAGTAGGTCTTGGTATAATTCTTGAGAGGAGAATAAGTAGACCAGAGGGTTTATGTTACCACCCTACCAGGAATCTGGAGTAATTAATCTGAAACAGGTGTATTCTCTTTTTTGTTATTGGGGTGAAATTCGGCCCATAGTGCTGAGTCCATTCAGTTTTGTGAGCTGCTAAAGAACTTCTAATATTTATCTTAATTAATCAGAAGCAGTAGATTTATCAGATGTAAATTATGTGATATGTAGGAGTTAAAAATGTAGAAAATGTAGAACCAGAAGGAAGAAAGACTGGGATGTTTGCACATTTGTAACCCTCTGAAAGTAGGTATACTACACTAGTGACGTCTGTACAGCAGTCCCAGCATTTTAGAATAAAAAAAACCCCACACTGTCATTTTCCATGTAAACACTGAGTTTGACATTTAGTTTTGCCTTTTGTTTTACTGGTTGCTTTGGCAACTGATAAATAGTTTGTGCTAAGTGCTTTAGCAGCCAATCGTTCTGTGGAAATGAGGATTGTCTAATCCTCCTGCAAGTGCTTGGTTATTGCTTCATGTGCATAGTGTCTCCTTTTCTTATGCTATACTTAAGGTAGAAATGGAAGAACTTAAGTTTTCTTCACAAAAGTTTACAGACCACCCAGAAAACTTTGCTCTTCAGTTTCAAACTTACACTCATTTCCAATCTCTTCCTCTGTGATACTTTCCCTGCAAATTTTTGCAACTCATTTGACTATTTTTGAAAGAAATTAATGCCTGACAAATGTGTGGGATTCACATGTTGTTATCAACCACTAAATCCAGCCAGAGTTAGTGTGCTGTGGGTTTTTTCTTAACAGACCAAAGCTTCACAAAAATTGTAGAAGAATATTCTGTCAGAGCAAATATAGAGTTATCAGGGAGAGAATAGTCATGCTCAGTTTTTAACTTTTATCACTTCCTATTACTTCCTGTGACTCCCTTACCAAACAAGTCTCTTTAATGCCCTAGTTTACTGATGCTTATTTTAACTACTAAGCTGTTAGTCCCTAGGAATGTTAAGAACATGTAAAACAGCCAGAAGTCAAGGGGCTTTTCTGCTCTGGGTTGGGGTTTTTTTTGTCTCTTTCTTCAGAGCAGTCACCTGAAATAATTTCTGCAAAAAGAAAGTTATTTTTTGGATGGATTGGTTAGTGTATTTCGTTGAACCCAAACTTTGGAGTTTCCCTGCAGCTGTGCTCTCACAATGGTTATGTCTTCACTGCCAGTATGGATGTCATCCAAGCTCATGGGCTACCCTGCAGATCCAGCTGCAAAAAATTCAGCATTTTTGCTGACGTGTAAGTCAGGGTTTTGCACAGTCCGCTGGTGCAGTGTAAGTAACACAAATGCTGACAATTAGTGACTTCATAAAAGTAACACCTGAAATTGAAAGTGTCGCTTCTATTCAGGAAGCATTTGTAGGAAATACACTCAAGTGTGCTTACTGTGCAGTCAGAAGTACATTAGAAATGTGATTAGTTGTACTTGATCTTGATAGAGTGGCACAGAAAAAAGTGCCCCAGGTTTCTGGTGCACTTGTCTGGTTTGCTGTTGTCCTTGCTAACTGTATTAAGCTTGTCATCTTGCCTGTACTGTAATGTCATGTTTCACTACATTATTAACATATTTCTACAGTCCTACTCTTGGAGATACTGGATTAAGTACTAGTGGACAAACTCCTCTAGGGTCCATTTTGTACATTTTGACACTTAATATATTAACATAAACTAACACCCCTCTGTATCCACATTACTTACTTGGTCCTTTTCTGGCAATTACAGCAAAAAAAAGTAAGCCGGAATTGAATGGTCCAAGAAGATTGAACTACTTCCTCAGACACACACAAGTTTTTCATAACAGCAGTGGAGACAGGGTGAACAAAGCTGCCCCTGCCTAAGCTGTACTTGCCCATTAAGGGACATTACTATCCTGAGATAACAACCCAGCATGATTCACTGTTATACTTAAATATATGGGAAGAAAAAGTATAAGTTAATATGCTCATGTGATTGAAAGTTCTCTTTTTCATAATTGTTGATAGACATTACAGAAGATTGACATACATGTCAGTGTTTATTCCCTCACTGCAAACCATGCTTTTGGAATTAACCTTTAAATGAGTGGATTTTGTTCATGCAAATTTGAACATAAAGCAAAGACTACATCGAAGGAGGACCACACTGTGTATCTGTTCCAAGCATTCTTGGCACCAGTAGGTGGTAGCATTTGTAAAAAACAAAAAAAAAATCTGGGCCAGACTATTCTTGTTAGAGATTTGAGGAGATATATATAAGACAATAAGGGCTATGAGGAAACATCTTCTAATAAATTGCCTAATAATTGTATTCTGGAGTCCTGTAAACATAAAATAGGTTCTAAAAAATAGAACCTGGAAGTAAAGTGAAGC
The DNA here is from genome assembly GCF_947461875.1 of Haliaeetus albicilla. Lineage (NCBI taxonomy): Eukaryota > Metazoa > Chordata > Aves > Accipitriformes > Accipitridae > Haliaeetus > Haliaeetus albicilla. The sequence goes on from NC_091508.1 coordinate 23,158,999, forward strand.
AAAAGAATACCATGTACTCCAGGTCTTTCTCAGTCTCTCATTTTTTGTTTGCTTAAGAAATTTGGGATGGAAGGTTACTTGCACAAAGCAAATCAGTTGAGTTTGAGGGAAGAAGAAAATGTCCATATCGTGAGTTTTTTGGATGACTAAATAAAGAAGTTGTTAGACTTCTTTAAGCTGTTTTCTGATTATTTAGGAAAGCAAACCTGCACATTTCACCTGAAAATCCACTGAAGGCTGTAATAAAGGAAGAATCATTGAGAAGTAGAAGGGAATCAAGAAAAAAGAACAAGCTGTAGCTGGATAAGTGGAAGATAGAAATGAAAGACACCGAGAATGATTTGAAGGAAAATGTAAAGATAGCAGGATGTTCTTTACATATATTGGAAGTAGAAGGCACTTGAGAAAATCGTGGTTCATTTGAACTGTCAGTGAAAGAAAAACACTTAGAGAAGGAAAGGACAGTGCAGCAAAGCCAGTTTATTTGCAGCAATTTTAAATGCAAAAAATGAAGAGAGAGTGAGGATTTGTGGAAGATTAAAAATATAAAGTCTGGAATGAAACAGTGAATTAATCTTTTTCTTCCTATGATATTTCTAGAATGAGAAATTCTTGATTGCCAAAGTAGACAGACTAATATTCTATAGCAATTATTGTCCTTAGGGTAAAAAAAAAAAATGCATTGCAGAATGAGGTTTCCAAATTACTTTTTATAAATGTATCTGTACCTTTTGCTGTTACGTAGAGTGGAGGTAGAGATTAGAATAGGACACTAATTACAGCAACAGAGATCATGTGGCAGAAATATAAAATCCTATTTATGTTCCCTTTACTCCCAGGGCATGGTATTAGAAATAGTTCATAGTCCTTTTGAAAAAAAGAGTACTTTCATTCAATAACCAAAATCATCTTCCTGACCTCTGCAGCAACAGGCCTTTGCATACTGTTTCCAAAGTCAGCAGGCAGACTTCAATTTGTCTGACCAATACACACCTTCCCCCCCCCTTTTGTGGGCTTTTGGAGGGGCTTAGGGGAGCACGAAGAGGTGCAGCCAATCTTGTTCTTAGTTTGCTCTTGTCTGAGAAGCATCTGTAACATATATGTCTCTTGCATGTTGTATGTATTAATAGGCTTTAGTTGAATTATAAAGCAATACTCTAAAGGTTAAAACTATGCTTTTGCAATAGCCATCATTCTAGATTTTTTTTTTTTTGTCATTCTTGGTTCTGCGCACAAAATTCTTCTTGAGTTCTTTACTGTGTGTTTTGTAAGTAGGTCTTTCTATTTGAAAGTTTTAATTATCACCCACTGACTTTGGTTACAATGGCAACAGTAAAAATTTACAGCGAAGATTTAACTAGAGAGTCTGTTGCTTGGAATGTCTTTATTAAGTTTTAGAAACAGAGCTGGTATGTATCAGTTTTACTTCTTAGCTGGTCACCAAGAAACGGCAAATAGTTGAGACTGGTTTACCTTCCTGAAAAGTCACTCCATTTTTCAGCATATAATATGCAACTCCTTTTCAGTTTTCTGTTTGGATGCCTAGTATTGGTTTAGTGATAGATTTTTAGTGGAGAAAAATTGTGAACTGTAACTCCTTCACCCTGTTGCTTTTTTTAAAAGCTCTGGAGACTGTAAATGTTCACATGTTCTACTGAAGGATTGCAAAAGTAACATTCATTTATAACATTTGAAGGATTATTCATGGAAAAATTATGCAAAGGAAAAAACAGTGAGATCCTTTGGGATATGTGTAAACTTTTCCAAATGTTCTTGCCACATATCTCTGAACAGCACTCAGCTCACTGATGAAGTTGTTTCACGTTCCCTAATGCAAACAAATTTTTAATAATGTTTTAATATTTTTATACTTTTTTTTTTGTGCATGTCAGCATAGTCTTGAAAATTGTGCTGAGAAATAATGAAAACCAAACTAACCCTTGTTCATGCCAGCTGACTGGAAAATCCTGCTAAGAGCGCTTTGTCTCCATGAAAGGCAAAATAACAGAATAGCAATCAGGGTAACAGTATGCACTAGGAGTGAAGCCAGGAGAGTAAAGAGGAGAGTTAGCAGTAGCAGATGACTTCACTTACTGGAAAAAAAGGGACAAAATAACTCAATCTCAAATGAATTTAAATATTGGAATTTTGTTATCAGTAGTATCAGGCATAGCTTCACCAGCTAATTGCTCAGCAGTATGGTATGTCCAGAAACATCCCTTGGTCTTTACAGTTTTCATCACTATCTCACCACTTTACCCTCTTTGGCATCCTTCTTTGCACAGGCTCTCTTGTCTCTTACCCCTTTACAGAAATGAGGTCATCTCCCCTGTGCCCCATAACTCATGCTGACACCCTCTGCACCCCAGACTTCTTGCTGAACTGAGTGTACCTTGCAGCACAGGTCCCATCTAATGAGAACGCTGAACTTCACAGTTCTTCCTCAGACATTTGACAGCAGAGCAGATGTAAAGACTTTGTAAAGGTTTCTAAGCTCAGCTTCTTTCTACCTTAGCACAGGGTTAACAGAGCCAAATTGTATATATTTCTTTCTCTTGCCTTGGAGACAAGGGAGATGCAGAACAACATAGAAAATGGCCACTCCAAACAGAGTGATACCAGCACAGCTGATATTTCTGTCATCATCTTATCCCACAAAGCATTTTGTTCTCTGTCATCAGGATCTTCACTAAAGACACCTAACTAGGAATTAGAATAAGTCCTTTACCTCCTTTCATAGGACTGATGAAAGCAATTGTGATTGCCATGTATAGTAGCAAGAAAGCCAGGCTGGAACTGTTGGCTTAAGTTGTAAGACTCCTATAACTATTTCCACAAATTCTGTCCCCCTTGACACATCTCACCTTAGCCAGGCAGTATTTTAACCTGAACTGAAGTCTGATTCCATAATCTTATTTTCAATCTGAGATATGCAGTCCTTTTAGACACATTATATCATTTGTTTCAGGGCTTTTTTTAACAAACTTTTTCTGTTCTTAAGCTGTCCAGGTAATAAAAGCTTTTGCTAAAATCAAGTTACAATGATGAATCTTTAAATATTTTTGTGTTGTATTCATATTAGTGCAAATTTCATTTAATGCTTCCTAAATGGGGGTCTGTTTTCCAAAAAAAAGGGAGTGTAGAGTGAAAACTCTCAAAGAACTATTTTTGTTGATAGACAACATCTCTTATTTTTTGTAGGTTTTGATAGTGATAACATCTGAACCTATAAATACCAGCTGACTTTGATTTTGTAATCGCTTGATTGTGTCAGCACAAGACTTGTTATTTTGCTGTTCTTTCTCTAGATGAAGTTTTGGTGCAGTCTCCACGCTTTGTTTTGATGAACATTGTCTTAGGCTGTTCAGTTAATTTGATTCTTATTGCTTTCAGCTCTGTGACTCTGCACAGTGAGAAACTTAAACCTTTAAACTCATGTGTATTAGAAAATTTAACAGTCATTTTGACATGTGGCATAGTGTCTGTGTGAAAAAGCACTGCACCATACTGGTACTCCTTTAGGGCTGTGCCTTGAGATTGCTACTCTTTCACAGGCTGTAGTTTCAACAGTTTGTTAAACATAATGCTTCAGTAGCTCTCAGTGAACTATAATGTCATCCACTTAAAAGAACTTAATGTAAATCAGGATTTAGAACTGATACCAGAGAGAAAGCTGAATGACACAACAGGAAGCAATAGAAAACTGAACCAATCCTGGCAGCCAAATTAAGGGACGAGTAGTGACTTAATGCATTGCAAGCTGTGATGGTAACCTCAGAGTGGCCACATTAACACTGAAGTTTATGCTGAGTTTCAGACTAGATTCTTGCTGATACATGCTCATCATTTTCAGGAAAATTCTTTAGCTGCCACTATCTTCATACTGGGTCTCAGTTCCAATATATTTTAAGCTTCTTATCAGGTAGTAAACACCTCAGTAGTCCTAAGTATTTTACTGTTCACAAGTTGAAAAATATCTGATGGAAAGGCCCTACAAACAAAGCATGTAGAGAAAACTCCTTTTTGTGAACTTAGTTCGTCAGAAGGGCTGAAGGTTTTCAAATAAAAGAACTTGTAATCATTTCTGAAACTTCTGAATGCATTTGGCTTGTCTCTGCGTAAATTTTAAGAATTTGTAATGAAAACTTGTGGTAAAATACTTTAGTGAAATACATGTGCTTGCTAGTAATGCAACAGACAAGATTTTCAGACCTAATAGTGAAATGTGAATTCAAACAGTTTTTACACTAAACTAGTCACCACCTAATTGTGCTCGGATTCATACTTTTTATATTCTAGCTTGTGCTTAGCCTCCACAGCAGAAGAGGAAAGTGAACCTTATTGTCTTTAGGGAAGAAGCTTCTAATGTTGTCTTACAGCCCAAATGCAACAAAATTTTGATTGAAAATGCAGCAGAACATTGTACTCAGCCCTCTTCCAACCTCCCAGGCGTATGGTTCTGGTTGAATCTCTGGATCAAGTAATGATGGAAAGTGCATTTTTTTAAAACTGCATGTGGCCTTTAAACATAAGACCTTCTCTAAAGCCACATACACCAGTGACTTATGCTACAGGTGTCATGTTTCACAAATTCTCAATTGTGTGATGCTAGCAAAGACAGGCAGGCAAAAGTGTTGTCCTATATAAGATGGTATATAGGAATAAAGTAGAAAACAGGATTACAAACTGTTTTCTCTTTTTGTTCTCCCACTAAATTGATGATCTGATGAACAGTATTACTGAAGGTTCCTCTAATGAACTTGTTTCCCCTCTCAGTTATTGCTAGAAGCAGTTTCCTCTTTCTGCTTGTCTTGAGGCTGCTTTCATTGTTAATTAAACAGCACAGTGACTGCTAGGGAAAAACTTTGCAATTCTTTATAGTAAGTTCATAGTGAAATTCCTGGGTCTGGGCTGTGGGGAAATAAAAACACAAGTAATTTGGAATTAATTCCTATATTTCATACAACTTGATATAAGTCTATATTGCAGAGTGGGTATGGACAGTAAAGCAACTTGCATCTGTTTGTATTATTTTTTGCCTCTTACTAGGACAAACTCATTACTGGTTCTCCTGTTTCTTCTTGTGTCTCATGAATCCTCAGTTCAAGGCAGAAGAAACTGATGAATAACTTCTGTGCTTGAGGAGAGATGGAGTAGCCTATATAACAGATAGAATCATAGAATATCTCAAGTTGGAAGGGACCCATAAGGATCATCGAGTCCAACACCCTGCTCCTCGCAGGACTACATAAAACTAAATTATATTACTAACAGCATTGTCCAGACACTCGTACTCTGACAGGCTTGGTACCGTGACCACTTCCCTGGGGAGCCTGTTCCAGTGACCGACCACCCCCTCAGAACGATTTCTGTTACGAGTGTACCTTCACATCCTGTTGTCAAACTGTGCCCTGGAATGTTGGGGTTTTGTTTGGGGTTTTTTTCTGTTTCTGTATACCACTAATTTGAGGCCAGACACTTTTGTAAGGATTCTGATGATAGTTGTGTGTCGTTTTTCACATCACAAAGTTTCTGTCTCTGTCGACCTCTTAACAGGTGGTTTTAGGTTAGAGGCCAGAAGCTGGCTAAGGTAAGGTTGCTGGAGCCTCCAAGACATGGTTCCTGTAGTGTAAGGGAAAGTCTGTTTCGCTGCTACCTGAGCTGTACAAATTCTGGAGATAGATATGGAGCAGATGGCCACTTCCATGACCACTATTCCTGCTTCAGTCACAAGCACCGATGCCACAACTAAATGTTTAAAAGTAGAATCTCAGCTGGTTTTTGTGAAGCCAAGAATAGCCTTGCATTCACTGAGGATGATGATAGGCCATGTTGTTCTCCACTGTATTACAAAGTTCACTGCCAGCCTTTTGGGAACAGTATCAAGCAACTGGAACAAGAACAGCTTGTCCATGTTTTCCGTGAGGCCTCATAAAATCTGTAAAGTGAGATGAAGAATAATTGCAGTGAGACATCTCTAGAGCTCATAGATGATTGAGAAGTAATGCATCTGTCTGGCCATTAGATACTTGAAAAGCCCTTGTTTTCTCTTACGTGCTCAAGCTGTGAGTCAGTGTGAGCAGATTGTTTACAGTTTATTCACAACATGGAGTTGTGAACAAAATTCAAAACATGTGTGAGCATTCCTGCTCACACCCGAAGTACAAACTGATTTTATGGCTCTGCATATTACACTTTGGCACATCCAGCTGTTGTAAAGGTGCCAAGACTTTTTGTAGGAGTTCATTGTTAAAAGTATGTGCAAAGCTGTTTTAAAAATTACTTCCAGACAGTTTGAGAATACAGAGATGAATTCGTAGCAGAAATGGATGGTGTAACCCTAATGCGCAAGAAACAACTCTCCAGAAATGGTGCCTTTTGGTTATCTGTAACAATTCATTTCAATCAGTGGCTAAACACACCAGCCTGTGAAATTCCTGGGGTTTACATCAGTTCAGTGTTAAATAATCTCTGTCTTTTAGGTCCATCTGACATGTCAGCAATTATGAAATTCAGCAGGAGACCCACGTGTCCTGATGCCTCAGTAGCAGCAAGTCTACCTACACCTCCTGTACCAAGGCACAGGAAGAGTCACAGCCTGGGAAACAAGTGGGTACTCCAGGCTGTCTCACATTGAGGCAATTTTGTGGATCACAAAGATTTAAGATAGCAGCAGAACACTCTGGTATTTGAGAACACTCTGGTATTTGTCCCTTCCATTTCTTGTATTGCAAGAGTGCTTCAGGCTTTACTGTGTATTCTCTAGGTTTTCTCTTGTCACTTGGTTATTTTTGCTGACTCTTATTCTCCACTAGTGCCAGACATTGGCAGTACTTGAAAGCTGTGTGTCCACTTTGGTCTGTGGATTCCTGGTGTGCATAACTGATTATTTTTTTTCTTTTGTTTTTTTTTAAATATCTTGCTAATGCATCTAAGGAAGCTTACTAGCTGCTTGGCGCACCTTACCATTCAGGAAAGCTGTGACCTTTTGCACAGTTTTACCTTGGTAATATGGATTAGAAACATTTTTCTCTACCATTTACCTAGCTAAGTGAGAGCACCTGCTCCCCAGTTAAGGTTTCAGCATCTACCAGATTTCACAATTAATGGGTTAGGGTAAAAGAAGTTCACATGACTTGTCCAAGGTCATAGAGTGTTGATGTGTTAGTTCAGCTTAGTGAAGGACCACTAAGCAGTGGCTTAGCTGGGGTCTGCTCTTTCTATTTTTCTACTTTTGCCTCCACCCAGGGTGTTCAGGTTTTGTATGGAGAGGAGTCAAAAAGCTTAAAAATTCTCATCTGCAGAAATTTGATAACTGTTACTTACAAAGACCACAAAAATGTGAGACTTGTTTTGGAAGTCAAGGAGCATATGCACAGCAGAGGGAAAGCGTGAGCAGTACCGTTCAATTGCCTGCTGCTTAATAACCTATTGATAAGGCAAAGTCTGAGTGGAAATACCAGGAGCCAAAGGTTGCTATTAGATGACGTAAGAGGGAGTTGTGCATTTTTCTCTTTCCAATTTTCCAGCATGATGTGTCAGTTCAGCGTAGTGGAGAGCAAAAGCGCGACCTTCCCGACGGAGAAGCCGCGCCACCTCCTGGATGACAGCGTCTTGGAGTCGCACAGCCCAGCGCGCAGCCACGCTCTGAACTCGCTGTTCACCAATGGCCTTTCCATAGGTAGAGTCTGTGTGGGGAACTGGCATCCTGCCTTTCTGTCCCAGTGCTCTGGAAACTCACAGAGATACCCAGAACTAGGGACTTAGGAGGGTTATTAGCTCCTGTGCAGAGACCGGTCCCTTTCATGGAAGAAAGTAGATCAGAACTGCTACTCAGCTACCTAGTCAACTTTATCTCAGCTTTCCTCAGTTACCTACTGGTGGTTTTGGTAAAAGTGGCATGAAGGAAGATTGTCTTTGTATATGCTTTGTATGTGACACAGTGTTTGTCAGCTTTCACCAGGGGAAAAATAAAAAAGTGCTACTGAAAAGTGGATATATACTTTGAAAGCTACTTTTTCACAAAGAAAACTTTAATTTTAATGATGTGTTTTAGAAGATGGGAGAATAGTTTAGCTGTGCTCTCTGAGACTTCAAAAGTAACATAAAATGAACTTGTGAAAGATGATGATGTCAATTACATTATGGTATTATAATTAATAAAATAATTATTATTATTATAAAAACAAAGTGATCGAGCATCTGTGTTCTAAGCAAGAGAAAGCCACCTTTTAAGTGACTCAGGCTATTTCTAGAAGAGGAAGTAGGCTGTGAAGGGTAGCTGGTTACTTGACCAAGTAACCACTTGGTTACACCAAGAGTTTGACACTGAGATGATCTTTGAACTTTGGAAAATACAGGCACAGCTCACTGTGTTATACTGCGCATTAGAAGATCAGTCCTGGGCAAATTAAAACTATGAGCTAAATAGCTGTGCCAGGGAAGGGGAGACAAATTGGTCATGGGCTTGGAGGAGAAACGGGGACTATCATTGTGAATACCATCATATTGATTTGTTATGGCTCCTAGCAGCAGCATACAGCTGGCATATTCTCTGTTACAGGTATGCTTGCTTGTTGAAAACAAACAGTGATATCATGTCTAACAACTTTCATCGACTTACAGATGTTGTGGTAGAAATACTGTCTTACAGAGTAACTGGATTTGTGTTCCAGACATGTTCAGCTTTTGAAGGAAAAGCAGCATAATGAAAACTAAGACATGTAGATGTCTGTTATTTAAACACAGCAGTAACAATGACTTCGTTCATCAGTGAGATATTACAAATGGGAAGGCTCATGTAAGCCTCTTCCAATTTCAGATTTTACCGTGAATTCTAAAGACTTCAGCTTTGAAACATGATTTGAGTAAGCAATTTCCATGGTACTATATAAAATTATACTGGTGAGCCACATACATCAGCTTTGTATTTTTCCCTTGGGTGGTTTTCTTACTCCTTCTCTGTACTACTCTTTTTCTAGATAGCAGTGAAAGCTCAGAATTTAGTGAGGAGCTGCCGTCAGGGCTTGAAAGGTGAGTTAGTCTTCATGTACGCTCACTGAGCACTCTACAGACTTAGCTAAGAAATTAATGAATGATTCCTAACATAGGTAAGCCCTAAATCAGTAGTTATTTTTATTAAATTATTGACTAGTTAGGAAAAAATGGCAAACTTTTTGAAATAAAACAATGTAAATTTATTGTGTTTTTCTTCCCATGGACCTGAAAAGACTGGGAACTCTCTCTGTTATGTTTACCAAACCCTAACTGTTGAAGTCTCAGACTAGAATTTCCCTCATCAGATATTTGCATTCACAAACAGGGGTCGTTTATATGCCACGCTGGGGCCTAACTGGAGGGTACCGATCCGGAATTCTCCTAGGAGTCGAAGCTGTGTCTACAGGTACAGTTCAGGGTCTGCCTTACTCAGTGTATGGTGCTAAACTTCCATTTGGGTCTCTATGCTTTCCTAGCTACTCATGGGAGACTTCCCCTCCTGCTTGTAAAAATTCCTGTTCATGCTAAAGCAGGGGTATGGCCCATTCAGATGAAATTCAGTTTAGCTATTGATTTAACTAATTATGTCTGGCTTCCATATTGCAGAAGACTAGCGTTTACTTTGGGTTTTATGACATTACAGAAGCAGGTTTGTCAGGAAGGCCATCTTTGCCTTCCGTGACAAATAATGATGTTAGAAGGTTACCTTCTTGATCCTTTCTCACAGTTTACTTCCTGATTGGCACGACAGCTACCCATAACATCTGTTTGTGTCGGAGGGCTGTAGTATGATGTGTTGATTTTGTACAGTAGTGTTACCTTGGACCCCAAGTAAGAGAGGGAATATCAGCAATGCCATATTTAGCAGGCACTCTGAATCTTGCTAGTCACCGAGACATGGACTTTTCAGAAACAGGTGATCCCTTTACAGGCCAAAGAGAGGTGACGTGGAAAATTGTATATAGTTAGAGGGATAAAAAGCATTCATTGCATCCATACCAGACCTGGACTTGATAAATTCTGTGGTAGTGGGAAGTGAAGAAGCATGTATAAACAGTAAGGAAAATAGGGCCCTGAAACAGTATTCTGCAAATGCTGAGATTTAGTTGGAGTTTCAATCCAGTCAGATTTTATTTTGTATAAACTAGTTTGCTTCAGCCACTGTAGAAATGTTGATATAATATGTAAATGTAAGTACAGCCATTTTACTTGAGCTAGTATCATCTGATAGCAGCACAAGTTAGAAGAAGTTAGGAATAAAAATGCATACATTATAAATAAGTAAAGGAGTAAATTTTGGAACAATATTTCAGCTGTTATACCTGCTTCTGGAAAATACTCTCTTAACATGTCCATGGTAGATTTGTTTCAAAAATGTATACAAGCTAGAAATAGAAAATATAAGAAGACAAAAATGTGAAAAGCCTATTAAATCCACAAAGAAGAATTATTCCCTAAAATAAATTTCTTACATTTATCCACCATCAAGTAATTCTAATGCTTTCATTCATTCTTCCTTTTCTGGAATCTTCTACCATTTCTATCAGAAAACTGGAATTGGCAGGAATGCACATTAGCACAGACAAGGCAATTCCATTTAATCGAAGATGCGCCTGCCAGTTTGAAGTGCTGTTCTTGCATAGGTGGTGTCGCTGTGTATATCACTTTCACCAGCATGTGTTTATATGACACCATCATACTTCTACATAGAATAGCGTTCCTTTCACAACTGAATGGTAGATCATACACGTGTCCTTTTCCTTGTATTCATTACTAGATGTGATTTAGTTGGCTCTGGTAAACTTCATTGGCCCCTGTATTTATAAGAATATCAGGGCTGTGATCACATGGCAATGGAGAGGTTAGCAGCAGATAATTACAACATATCATCACCTACCAATCACTCTTTGGTTGTTATGCTCTTAATGGCTGTTTACATTTCTAACTTAGCCTGTGCTTAGGTTCTTTCAGTTGTACCACTTTTTTACTGTTGTATGTGGGAAGCTCTGTGTTCATCCTGGGAAACGAAACATTTTAATCACTGTACAATAAACTATTTGGCATTGTTATATAGTTTTTCCCAACTTTTTTCCAATTAGCCGAGGTAATTTCCTACATTCTTTTTTTGATAGCTAAAGTTTATTTCAAGATAAAATTACATTTGTGGGAGCTCTTACTGCCAAAATTTTAAGCCATAAGTTTCCAGAAATCCAGATTATTTCTGTAATTTACCAGAATAAAACAGAAAATTGCCTGTTTTCCCTTTGACTTCGGGCCTCGATATTTACTCTGTTTTGGTTTTTTTCATGTCTTAGACCCCAGAATAGAACCTTTTGTTGATTTGCTGTTTTTCAAAGATCCTGGTTCATATTTGATACCTAGGTCTGGAAAATACATATTATAAAGTCAAGTGTCAGATTATACAATATATGTCAGGCAATGCAGGAAAAATGTATTTGGAGCTAAATTATATTTCTTGCTTCTTGTCCTTACTTATCTGCTGAAATACATACAGTAGTGTTTTGTCTCTCCAGCCCAACAGGGGCCTGCAGCTGCACATTAGGTAGTGCCACAGGAGTCATTACCATGGAAGGGCCATTAAGAAGAAAAACATTGCTCAAAGAAGGCAAGAAGCCTACTGTAAGTGATTCTAATTCTTCCTGTGATTCTAGTTCAGTAGTGGCTGTTTTAATTTCCAGGATTAGATTAAACATGCAGCTTGATACCATACAAAACAATGTTCCTTGTTATTATCAGTTGTAAAATCATTTTCTGTTCAAAGTTTTAGCTGGGTTATAACAAGGTTGTAACCTTTGTACACCATTTGATCTACAGCAGTTTCGCTTCTCCCTGCATTTGTGAGTAATGTCTCTAGGTTGTGACAGCAGAGCAAGAGTGAAGCAGCTCTATAAATCAGCATGCATTTCTGTGAGGGCAGAAATTCAGTATCATGGTGAAATGGGAAGGCTGCGGGCCACCCACCCATACCACCAAAGTCATGGTAATTCATACTTAACCTAAATTCACAGGTTTCACATGGTTCTGGTCCTACGCATTTGGTAATTTTTTGTTTTCTGCAGAGTTCGTTGATATTTTTTATGTGCAACCCTACTGTTCAGTGCTAAAAGATTTGAAGAATTGCAGAGATGTCATCTCAATAAATTTTATTGATCAAATGCAGAAGTCTAAGATCTGTCCAGTAGAAGGCAGCACACTATTTTCCTGTGAAGCAATCAGTCCTGATATTTTTATGAGATACCTGAGTAAGATGGATTGGATTCACAGTCAGCCATCCAAATTTAGGTAGCTGGGCTGATTTACATCAGGAGACACTCTTTATCTAACTCTCCATTCCTTGCTCCTGAAATTAACTTTGGTAGCACTTGGACTTGCTTGTGAATAGATTTTTGAAATGTCAAGACATATGTAGAGTTTTTCCTAATTTTTTTCCTTTCTGATTTAGCTCTCCTCATGGACTAGATACTGGGTTATGCTTTCAGGATCAACTCTTCTGTACTTTGGAGCAAAATCTTTAAGAGGCACTGAAAGAAAACATGTAAGCTTTCAATTTGTTCTAAAACCAAAAATAGTATATTCATAAGCAGATCTGGAAGGGTGTTTGAAGTGTACTTGCTGTTCCAGGCTAAGCTGTATGTCTGCACAACTTTTACAGTCAAAAGTTAATCCCTGCTACAGTCTCAGCTGTGACTGACTTGTTTATCTCTTCCAGTATAAATCTACACCTGGTAAAAAAGTCTCCATTGTGGGCTGGATGGTGGCACTGCCTGATGACCCTGAGCATCCTGATATTTTCCAGCTAAATAACCCTGACAAAGGTAGATGTTGCAGGATGGACAATGTCTGCATTGTATTTCTATGACAGGAAGTAGATTAATCTCTGTTAATGAGTTTGTAGATTACAGAACTTGCAGTGGCACTCATTTAAAAGACTGAAGAGAGAGATTTTCAATATAGAATTTTCAAGGCAGGGTACAAATGAAAGTGAACGTATTTCTACAATATGCTGTGGTGCTTCTATGGTAGCTACAGAGGTGTTGCTGTATCTTGGCAGTTACTGTAAGTTTTGCAGAAATTGCCCAACCAATATGAGATTGCTGCATGTCCATGTGCCCACATACCCTGATCTCTGAGGTTCTGAATAGCTTTCTTAAAATTGGTCAACATCAAATCTTGACTTACACTGAGGCCAATTAAAACATTATGAAAACTCTTCAAACATCAAACCATTTACCAAAAAAAGCCTTTTAAGTAATTATTAATTACTTTTAAATAATTAATTTTGAAGTGCCATAACTCTTCCACCTTGATTAAACTTCAAAAACTTGAAAAGATCAGAAAGTCCCTGGAATTATTTTGCACTTTGAGGGGTTACATAACAATTTTTGGGGCTTCCTTCACTTTTCATGTTTTCAACTTGGGTACTGGATGTGGATTTGCATCTATTGTGTGAAGTGCATCTCTTGGGTGTTGACTGAAATGCAAGAAACAATTTATAAAATAAGGAGGCACAGAGGAAACTCTCAATAGAACATCGAAGAAAACTAAGTTCACAAATATCAAAAACATTCATAAGAAGTTTGGCAGTAACCACAACAGTCTGAATGAGAAGAAAGCCAGAAGTAAATTAGATGTGGCCTAAGTGGTCTTCTCTGTGGCTGTAATTTGGCCTCTCTGCCTATACACTCCTCTTAGCTTTGCAGGACACATATGTTCTCGTACTCCCTTCACACAATGATTGTTGGATAACATGCCTCACATGATCTCTATTATATGAGCAACATCCTGTTTGAATATTTGAGGTACAGATAAATTTAACAGTTTACTTCAGGACTTCGGCTTCTGCACAGGAATTAGAATCCCTTGAAACTACATGTCTGTCTGCAAATTTAGAGCCTTTGATTTTCTTATTTTTGTAGGCAATGTTTACAAGTTCCAGACTGGTTCAAGGTTTCATGCAATATTATGGCATAAGCATTTGGATGATGCATGCAAAAGTAACAAGCCTCAGGTAAGGTTGTGAAACTGACTTCTACCCTTTTTTTCATATTTTTCCAGGAAATCCTTACTAGAAAAGATGTCTCTTCTCAGTCTGTGTGCACACACAGTCCTGTGGGGACAGACATAATTCCTTATTTTGTACACTGATCCAATTTTTCAATAGGAGGAATAAAAATTATTTAAAACTACAGAATTCCCACCAAATTAGGATTTGTGCAGGTGTAGCTATAGGTGTGGTTACCTCAACAGCATATAACCTCTACACTCACTGCTTCAAGTGAGGTAGCCCCATCTCTACTTCAGAAGGGGCTTTCTCATGGACAAAGAAAGCAAACATGCTAGCATTTACTCCAATGACTGGGTTTGTAGGTGCCATTGAAGAAAGCATCCTAAAAAATGCCATGTTTGTCCTTTACATAGCAGCCTCATTCTTCTCTTGAGGAAAATGTTCATTCATAAAAGGATTTCCAAAGGTTATATTAATAGGATGTTCATCCATATAGGACCTAAAACAGGATGCAGCTTGAGAATCTTCTTTACACACATGCATCCCTCCCATGCATACTGATAACTTCTTAGAATACTTTGGCTGGATTTGATCTATGAATAGAAAAATCATTTGAGTCTTTATCTTTCCTTTCAGTTATGGGGTTAGCCTTCTTTTGGACCTGTTTGGGACTGATTACACTTTTCACATTATATAACAAATGATTAGCCCACTCTATTTTGTAACTTTGCAGTTTCCCAGTGCCATAATAGGCTCAGAAGCATTATACTGCTGAATAATTTACATTCCTTTCCAGGTACCTGCTAATCTAATGTCATTTGAATAATTTGCTCTCCTACCTGGTGCGATTTCAAGTGCCAAACTGAAGAAACAGGCTATTGTTCTCTAAGGAGGAAGAGGAGAATGGTTTTCCTGACATGAGCCAGCCACAAATATTTCAGCACTTTCCTATGTAACTTGAAAGTGATTCTGACACAGCTTTTAAAAGCAGAAAGTGAATGTTGTCCTTAGGACCAGATAGAGTCTCATGCACTGAGTGAAAGCAGACAAGTTAGATGGACAGAAGATTAATCCTGACTCCTGCAGGATTCTAGAGCCCTCAACTTTTCGTGGTCAGAGACTGCCATGAACTGATGTTTGGCCACAAACTGAGCATCATATCTTCTGCCTATTCTTTTTTAAACGGTTCTTTTTATTGTTAAGCTGCTTTGTGTGACTGAAGAATATTTGGCCCATGTTGGGTTTCAATTCTTTCTAATGCACAGAATGATTGACAGTGTTAACTTGCTGCAAAGTGTCAATTAGGATAGAAAATTGTGGAACAACATTTTTATAATCTAAGTGCACTGAGTTGCTTGGCAATGTGGCTGCCTCAGATTTTGTATCAAATCTCTGGACAATTCTGCTGTTCACATTTGAGCTATTTGGGAAAAATGTATTTTGGCACAGGACAGTTGGTTTCCTTTTCATTCAGTTACATTATTCAGGAATGCCCTGACAATGGATTTAAGGCTGTTTAAATTGATGTTGTGCTAAAGGTTGTCTTTCATTCTCTTAACTACTGGCTTAGTTGCTTACAAGTTTGTTTTTTTCTTCAGTCTGAATGTTGTTTGTCTTAAATCCCTTGGTACAGTAAAGCAAGTAATCAGGTGTTATGTATCACATGGCCCTGGCTCCTCAGAATGATTCCATATCATTGTTTCTGTTCTGTCTTTCTGTGGATGACTCAGCTCCACTCAATTCTAGTACATGATGCACCTTTATGACATACCGTACTGGCACATGGTACTGCTATTATGAAATCATGGTGGCAGTGAAAGCTAGGGAAGATTGACAGTGGAGCAAGTACAAAGAAGCCTCCACACCAGTGTCCAGAGATCAAAAGAAAAATGAATGTAACTGAGCCTTCTCCTCTGAAAGAACTCTCTCTACATCCATAGCTGTATCCCTGCTGTGCCCTAGCACTCCTGTGGTCAGAGGGTTTTTCTGTTCCCATGCTAAGTGGAGCACTTTTTCTGTTTTAAACTCTTTTGCCATAAGGCATCAGTGCTCAGACTTCATCAATCACCAGAAAACCTCCTCTGAGTTTCCTAAGATTGCATAGAGGAGAAATTTGCAAGCCAACTTCTAGCTTACAAACCATGAAAAAAATGGAAGTTAGTTTAATTGAACAGGCCCTGTATTAGAACAAGCTCCCTGACATTAGGAGTATTTATTCTGTGGACTTGCATGATTTTCTAAATTTTTATTTTGAAACTTCTTTAACAACAACAACAAAATACCTGTATTGTTAAATGTAGGTCAGCTGTAACTTTTGTGTTATTTTAAGTGTTCATATTACCATCCTGAGAGTGAAGCCCAATACATACCAGCTTTTCAACAAAACCAGTTCCTGACAACTGCATTTAGGTCGTGGGACACGTGAAAGTGTATGGAAAGTTGACCAAGTTTCTTTGATAGCTCAGGAGTTGTGTGAAAAGAGTGGTAATACAAAATATATTTATACCTTTTTTCTCCTTTTTTACTAAATAAAGACAACTTTGAACTGGGAAAAATTTCCGTATCTGCTAGGGCAGGGCATCCAATGCCATTAGAGACAGTGTAGAAGCTTTTGAATGTGGTAAAATCCTATCACCAGTAAATGGCTTCAGACTGTTAGAATATGATATAATCTGAATTATTCTGCACCTGTGGACTTTTGTGATTAGTTATCAGTGACATAATTCATGAAGATGCAAGTGTTATGTGGACTGCCATTTTAATGAATGTGGCACCTATGACCACATGTATTGTGCGTTATTAGCATTCATAGGGTTTGAACCATGTGCAGGACAGCGACCAAAATGATGACACACTAACCAAAACAGAACTATTCGAGTCAAGAGTATTTTTTAAAATTACTTTATTAGTAGCCCTTTCCCCTTAAAAGATAATAACCTGATCTGTCTTAAATATAAGCTTAATTTAAAAAGGAACACTTATTGGCAGTAAATGTACATTTATGAGAAGCATGTAAATATCTACTTACTCCTCTCTAATGTGGTGTAGTGGAAGTGAACACCGATGAGGACTTGTGACATTTTTTCCAGCATATTGCAGTTGAGATTAACGGATGTTTTAACAACTTTCAGTTATGTTTAACAAGCCTCCCTTGGAAAGAACAGTAACTGCTGACTGATACAGTAGCAATAGAACATGCCTGTACACACTCAGAATTTCACGTCTTTTAGAATTTAAGGGTCTCTAAAGTGTTATATATGTTATTGTATGTACAAGAGGTAGAGCGTTCTAGCCTTCAAAAATATACTTCTACTCAAAATTATGAGCCATAGAACCTGTTGGAGAAGTTACAAAATGGTCTATTTTCACTTGCTTATAAAACAGATTCCCAACTAGAAAGGAAGCATATTTGCCAGAAACCATGATGGGCCCCAAAACAGTGTGGCATGAGTGAAGGGCAATATTTATGAATGTTTCTTATACCCATTCATTTGTCACTGACTAAAGATGAATCTCTGTAGAAACTAAACCCTTCAATGCTACTCAATCCTCAAACTCAAATCCTACTCAAAATCTTGGAATTTGGAAATATGTCAAAAGTAACTTGAACTCGCTCGCACTATGATCATTTGAATGTAAAAAGCATTATATAGAAGAAAGATGAACATAACAAATAATAGTTTTACACAATAGTCAGGTAAAAAACTTTTCACAATTGTGAAATTGTTGCACAATATAAAAAAATTCAGAATTATGGCAGTGTAAGAACATTATTAAAATATCTTAAATTTTAAATGAGATTTTAAGTATTAAACAGTTTGTAACTGCTGATTTGAGTTTTTATGCTGTCATTTGGTACCATTTGCTGTCATCTGATACTTTGAATTGAAAGCTGCTATTGAAATACAATATACTGCATATCAGTACTGATTAATACAGCATTTTCACAAAAATACTACAAACCATGCAAGTTTTTATCCATCAAAGAGAACAGCTGCAATAGTTGTGTAAAAATAAACATTATCTCAGAATTACTGTTTTCAAAATTGTGAAGATATAAAGTGTATGTAGGCAATATTATTAATTTATGTGCAATTTTGATGTAATTCAGTGCCAAAATGCATGGTTTTCCAAATAGCACTAAAACGAGGCAAAGAAAGTAGTTTTCAAATTGCGACTTATTTGTCACATTATAATGTAAACCAATTTCAACATTTTGGTTTGTTTTGTGTGAAAACTGTTGCACTATTTTTGGCTGTATTTTCCAGCAGTCCACTGCATGCCATTTGTGTAAGGATTCTTTCTATAATTCTTGTGAACTGTCTCACCCATAACAACCCTGGCATTGGAATCTAGTTTTTTGGCAAAGTATTTTGTTACCTCAGTCTTGTATCAGGTTGCTGTATTTTTCAGTTTGTTACATTGATACTGATTGTTTCACTAATTAAATACTTTAATGTAAAAAAAAAAAAAGTTTGTTTACTTCAACAGCAATTGCATTTGGTTGTAAGTTTAAAAATGTGCAGAGTATGTATGCTGTTAACAATAAAATATTCTGAAAAAGAATAGAAGTATAGAAGGAACATTTTAGCTCAAAGGCAGCAAGCATGTTTTATTTGTGAATGAATGGTAATACAGTTGAACAGGCTTTATAGTGCACAGTGTGTAACCATTTAATAGTATAAATACAACAAAATCCAAATTTCTAACAGAAAATAGAAAAACCCTCCAACTTTGCAGTTCTTTGAAGTGGGATTTGGAAAGTCCAAAGAAGTAGAGATGAACCTATCCTATTGTTTTCCTAAGAAATGTGTTTTATCACTGCCAAACTTGTGTGTTGACTTGGATAGCAAGGTAAATTTCTTTGCACTTATAATTAAACTTTATTTACACACTTGGATTCTCAACTCTACCCACTGAAATCAACAGGAAAAAATACTTACTTCATCTACTAATAAAATTATCTGTCCTGCATTACACAGTATATCACTGTAGACATGTGTAATTTTATCTTCTCATATTAAAATCTGAAATTTCCTTTCTGATTTCAGTGATGAAATCAAGGTTCAGTCAGAACCTTGAAACACTGAGCACAGCTGACGGGGGTAGCCTAGCAATCAGATGTTCAGTAGAACTTTCTCTTGGAAAAGATCAATGTGGAAATGTTGACCAGTGTCCATCTTCTTTGATAACTTCTCTTCTTTATATGTATCATTTTTCTCTCCATCCCATGTGTAAGCAATCAGGAGAGGAATGCAAGAGACCAGCACGGATAAGTTGAGACCTGCTGGTCAAACTAAAGGGCAAGAAAGAAATGCACAGGCAGTGGAAGCAGTGACAAGTATCATGGGAAGAGTATAGGGACGCTGCCCAGTTGTGTAGGGATGGGGTCAGGAGGGCCAAGGTGTGGCTGGAGCTGAACTTGGCAAGGGATGCACAATAACAAGAAAGGCTTCTATACGTATGTCAGCCAGAAAAGGAAGGTCAAAGAAAGTGTACCCCCTCCATGATGAACAAGACTGGCAAACTGGTAACAACAGATGAGGAGAAGGCTGAGGAGCTCAGCAACTTGCAGCTCAGAGCCCTGAGGGAATTGGCTGGTGTAGTTGCCAAGCCACTCTCCATGATACTTGAAAAGTCATGGCAGTCAGGTGAAGTCCCCAGAGACTGGAAAAAGGGAAACATTGCACCCATTTTTAAAAAGAGTAGGAAGGAGGACCTGGGAACTACTGACCTGTCAGCCTCACCTCTGTGCCTGGGAAGATCATGGAACAGATCCTCCTGGAAGCCATGCTAAGGCACTTGGAAGGCAGGGAGGTGATTCGACGCAGCCAGCGTGGCTTCACCAAGAGCAAGTCTTGCCTGACCAACCTAGTGGCTGCCTGAGATGGAGTGACTACATCAGTGGACAAAGGAAGAGTTATGGATTTATCTATCTGGACTTTGGTAAGGCCTTTGACACAGTCCCCCACAACATCCTTCTCTCTGCATTGGAGAGATGAGGGTTTGATGGATGGACTGTTCAGTGGATAAGAAATTGGCTGGATGGTCACATCCAGAGAGTAGTGGTCAATGGCTCAATGTCTGGATGGAGATCAGTGACGAGTGGTGTCCCTCAGGGGTCTGTATTGGGACCAGTACTGTTTACTGTCTCATCAATGACATAGACAGTGGGATTGAGTGCACCCTCAGCAAATTTGCAGATGACACCAAGCTAAGTGGTGCAGGGTGCAGTTGACACACCTGAGGGATGGGATGCCATTCAGAGGGACATGGACAAGCTCGAGATGTGGACCCATGTGAAATGAGGTTCAACAAGGCCAAGTGCAAGGTCCTGCACCTGGGTCAGGGCAACCCCAGATATCAATACAGGCTGGGGTATGAAGGGATTGAGAGCAGGAGGAGGACTTGGGGGGTACTGGGGGATGAAAAGCTGGACATCAGCCGGCGATGTGCACTCGCAGCCCAGGAAGCCAACTGTATCCTGGGCTGCACCAAGAACAGCATGGCCAGCAGGTCGAGGGAGGGGATTCTGCCCCTCTGCTCCACTCTGGTGAGACCTCACCTGCAGTACTGCATCCAGCTCTGGGGTCCTCAGCACAGGAAAGACAGGGACTTGCTGGAGCGGGTCCAAAGGAGGAACACGAAAATGATGAGAGGGCTGGAACACCTCTCCTGTGAGGAAAGGCTGAGAGAGCTGGGGTTGTTCAGCCTGGAGAAGAGAAGGCTCCAGGGAGACCTTATAGCAGCCTTCCAGTACTTAAGGGGGGGGGGGGGGGCGCATAAAAGAAAGATGGGGACAGACTTTTTAGTAGGGCCTGTAGTGATAGGACAAGGGGTAATGGTTTTGAACTAAAGGAAGGTAGATTCAGACTAGATACAAGGAAGAAATTTTTAACGACAAGGGTGGTGAGACACTGGCACAGATTGCCCAGAGAGGTGGTAGATGCCCCATCCCTGGAAACATTCAAGTTCAAGCTGGACGGGGCTCTGATCAACCTGATCTAGTTGAAGATGTCCCTGCTTATTGCAGGGGGGGTGGACTAGATGACCTTTAAAGGTCCCTTCCAACCCAAACCATTCTATCATTCTGTGAATCCCCATTCAAGGTAAATAAGCTCCACATAATGACTGGCAAAGAAGGTGCTTTAATTTCTGAAGAAACATAATTTCATGAGCAGTTGCCTGAGAGATAAATGTTACATAATGTGAAGATGAGAGCAAAACAAGCTGATATAAAATGGCTACTTTTAGAGCTGAAAAAGAAAGCACATAGCCCTTTCCTGGAATGGACTCCTTTTCCTGTTAACCCCCAGAAACAGGAAGACTGTTTCAAGACTTTTTTATTACTTTGTAGTCCTGGAAATCACTTTGATCTGTACAATTTTCCTCTAGGGTCATGTCCAGTGTTTCACTGTAAATATTTTATGAAGGAAGCATCAATAAGCATCTCTTACATCTAACATGGTTCTTTTCACTGATAGGATCAGTGTAAATAGGAAAATTGATTGGAATTCCTCTCCTCCCCATAGGCAACAGGATAGAAAATAAACAAAGTGACCACATTAGGAAGGAAAAGCAACAATCACTATATTCCAAATTGCCATTATTATTGTTCTAGAGGCAAATTGCAGGGGAGAAAGAGGACTGCTTTCTGCATTGCAGTATTTCACTATGAGACAATATGCTTTTGTGATACAACATCCAAAGATCAGTACTGAAGAACTCATTAAATGCTTATTATGTCTAAGCCTCTGGTTTTGTAACCTGGGAGAAAAAACAAACAAACAAACAACACAACAAAATGAAATCTTTAATAAGTTTGTTCCTACTTTAGATGTCAGGGTGTACTATGTATGTAAGTGATAGCACTGGCAGTTGCATTAATTTTTCTTCTGCAGTCAGTAATGGTTTATCAAATTCTGAAAATATACCAGACCTTTCCTGAGGGGCAGCATAAATCAAAAAGAAAAGAAGTCAAAGGTCTCAGTAGACCTCAGATGTGAGAGCAAGTCAGATAAGCATATTAGGAAGGATGAAAACACCCATTTTGCATCAACTAAAACACAGTTTTGCATAAGGAAGTGCAGATAGTAATGAATTGGAAGAAGCATCCTTTGTATTTCTGGACTTTGTCTGTAGCCATGCTCCTACTGCCAGAAATCAACTTTTCAGCTTTAAGGAAGAGTAGATTTTGTTCCAAGTGATTACTTGCTTCAGATGCTTTGGGTTTGAAAGCATGATGTAACTGAACATAAAGCAAACAAGCAAGGTCAGAAAACAAATAGATTTGTTCTAGTGTAAGTATAGAGAAAAGTCTATCCAATTCTGCAGAATAAAAAAGTAAACAACCAGCTAGATAACTTACTTTATATGTGATTTGTTAATTGATACCACTATCTTAATAAAATGATAAATATTTTTTTAATGCATAGGAACACCCTAAAACCCTGGAAACACTGTAAGTTAGTTGTAGCAAAATTGTTACCATTTCTTGTAATACTACAAAATTATTGATGTGAACCTATTTGACAAAAACACAATGAATGTATGCCTTGTCTTTTAGAGGGCAATGTCATACTCTTTCATGGGGCAAAGAGACAAAAAAATGGAAAGCAAGGGACAACTAGCTGGTGCAGAAATAAGTAGGTGAAGATTAAAAAAACAAACAAAAAACCCACGAGCAAAACCAACTTCCTTTTAGATTACAAATGTACTTGAAAGCAGCAAAGAACAGCATACTTGGAAGTCCAACTAGTTCTGTCTGCACTGTTTAGTAGTGCAATTGTTTTAATTCTTTCAACAGTTGGGAGAGGGAATAGTTTATTTCACCCACCAGCCTCAAAGAGGGTATGTTTGTAACTGCTGAGGAGACTTGATCTTCAGAGCCTGAGAGTGAGTGCAGGTGGCAGAGTAAAAGCATGTTTTAGCACACCTACCAAGTTATGAAAGTTATTTAATCAGTCATTAAAACCACCATTTTTGCAGCTGTTTTTTTGGATCACTGTCTGAAGCTAAGCACCTTATATGAGAGTTAATATAGTATACTGTTTTGCATAGACTGTTTGTTTTCTACAGAAGCATCACATATAGTGAACCCCTGCACAACCAGAGAGAGGTTCCTAGGTCCTCCAGGAACACAAGCAAGGATGTTCACATTATAGCTCAGACTTGTAATTAATTTTTAAAGGGCTAACATGAGACAACAAAGACAGTAAGGTAACACACAAATTCCTCGTTTAGTAATTAAGTTCTCAAGCAGTCTCAACTACAAGAGGATAGTGGTTACTCACGTCTAACAAAGTAGGTTGAGCAGTTCTGAATTTCTATCACAGGAACAATGCAGTTGTCCTCTCCCAAGATCAGAGGCAGGAGCTTGCTAGTGTTAATAAAAGCCCGACAGGTAGCAGAGAGGCTGTTTCAGCATAGCACAGTGTGACCCAAGACTGCCCTTTGCACTGCTCTTGCCTTCTTAATACCTAGCCTGATTCCACGCTCATGTAATCTCTTACAGGCATGCTCCATCTCCAGAGGTGCAAAAGACTGAATCCAATGGCATAATTACATTCAATTAGCAGTAAAATGGGAAATGTTAAGAGGAGAGCTAACAATTCCCAGGCAGAGAATGTGCTGGTCAACTGTTAGGGGAGGCACCTGTGGGGCTATCTAGTTCCTTAGACATCTTTTGAGATCAAGCTGCCTCTGTCTTGCTGCCCTCTGTCCGCTCTGAGGAGGCAAAGAAAGGAGGAGATCTTTTAATGTCAGAGCTACCAACTTCTGTACCAACCCCTGACTCACGGCTAATGTATGGCAGGAGCACATTTGTTTCAGTGAAATGATTCACTTTGGAGTGAGGACAACATAGCACACTGCGACATCATAAAAGGTAGGAAACAACAACAACAAAAAACAACACTAAGGTAGGGTATGTATAACCCAGGGTGACCTCAGATGATGGCTGATTAAGCCAAGGCTGTCAGTTAATACTTAAGATCACTCTATAAAACTGGGATCATCCTAATAGTGGTTGAAACTAGCATGCTGATATCTTGCAATTTCCCCTGCATCTGTGTAAGTTTGCTGAGCTTCTGTCTCAGTGATGAATTGTTTTAGGACAGCTATAACTTCACTGTAACCCCTTAGCACTATGATACACAGGCAGTCTAGAAGAAGGTATTTGCAGACTGATTTTTTTTTTTTTTTTATTTCCCTAATTCTTCTGTGTCTGAAATGTTGTTTCAGTAGTTAGAGAAGATTGGGTTTGGGCTTGTGTGAATTTTGTTCTATTAAATGCCTGTGATTTTATTCATATCTCTCGAGATTTATTTAATTTTTGCTGTTACTTAGATTTCTGATGGTGGCTGGTTCCCTTAGATGGTTTTGTTTCTGTTTAATCTTTACAATGTAGAGAGGCTGGTATTTGTACTTTTTTTTTTTTAATTAATTTTTGTTTTCCTCATTCATTTTGTTTTCTTATAGAGCTGAAGGTAAAAAAAAAAAAATTTTTGCTTTTCTGTTTCTTTTCCTTACCATTCAGTGAGTGTTATGCTGCATAGATTGAGCTTTATTATTGGACGAGGATTTTTTTACCCAAAGTTGTGGTGCAAAAGTATGGCAAAATGGTAGCAGTCCTTGACTTACTAGTAGCAGTCTTTGACTTACTAGATCTTGGGAACCTGATAAGTTTTCAGCTAGTGATAACTACATGTGGAAGATCACAGAAATCCTGTTCTGGTTCTTCAAAAAAAAAAAAAGTTCAGCAAGTCCTGTACCCATTGTTAGAAAGTGGGGTGAAAAGCAAGCTTGGTGGTGTCTGATAGCCCATCTTCATTAGTGAGTGGGCTCACCTGCCTTCTAAGAAGCAGCAAGAAATCCTGTACCTGCCATTAGGCTCTATTCAAACTGCAAGATAATTCTCTCCTGTCCTGTTTCTGGTGTCCAACTGAAGCTTTGCAGGCAACTGAAGAGTTTTTTTCATAATCTATGTTTATTACATAAGCTATTAATGAAAGTGTATCTTAATTGCAAAGGTATATTGCAGTCAAGCATTCTGTAAATTTTTGTAATGGTAGCAGGAGTTTTAGATAATGTATAGCAGTGTTCCAAGGCAGTTCAGGTGTTATATCAAAAAACTATTGGACAAAAACAAACCAGAAACAGCAAAGCAAAATGAGGCAAGGATGTACTGTACAAGCAAAGCATTTCTGGGTATGTGCATGGCTTTTAGGTTTCTTTGCTTGCCCTTTCTACTCTTTAGCATCCATGTATCTACTCAGATTTAGAAGTGTAAGGAACATATGTATACTGCAAGACAAGATTGTGATCTGTAGGAAGCTTACAATGTCCAGATTACAATTCCAATATTCATATATATTCTCTGGTTACACACATCCACACTGACTCTTAACATACCGTAGGTTAAGGTTACTTTGCAGTGTCTTGTATATTTTGTAGTTTATACCAGGACTTTAAATTGCTGGTTGCAATTATTTTAAGTCTCTAGCATGGTGGCTTGCTCAAGCAATATGGTATTTCTTTTTCCTTGTATATATTTACAGAAAGGGAGAGGTGATATGGGGCACACACAGACAGTGAACGCAATTCACACTTGGGCTTACGCCCAAGTGCCAATCTTGGCATGCATTATGAGGGGCATAGGGCTCCATCAGCCCTAAAGAGATCACCCAAGTGATGATTACATCTAGAACTTTTCTAAATTTGCTGAATTTTTGAACTGAGAAAAGGGGCAATGAGATAATAAAGGGCCTTAAGGGGTGGGTGGTTGTTGGTTTTTGTATTTTTCTCCTCCAGTTATTATTTTGTAAATGTTTCTCATGAGCTAATTTCTTTGCCTATGCTTTAAGGTAAATGGGCCAAGTGATTCCTTTGTGTCTTTAAGTGACCCTTTTAGTCTCCCTTCTTATCTGCCTCTGAACTTCATTGTTTCTCCCTTACCTTTTACTAAGCAGAATAAACAGAAATGCTCAGTGAACTTTCCATTTCCACAGAAACACTGGAAACTTGTCCATGTATCTCAGGATGTTTTTTTAACGTGTTCAAACATTCCTCTCTCTCTAAAGTTAATTAACAATTAATGTAGCCACCAAGGAAAGCTGTACCAGGAAAGAGGGCCATATCGGTACAAAGTCCAATTGACAATGGCTTGGTTCCTTCTGCCAGTTATTTACACAAAGTCGCAAAGGATCAGGCCAAGAGACACACCTCTTGCTGACTCCCACTCTTCCTTCAGCTTAGTAATCTCCTGACATCACGTTAGGGGCTAGTAGAAGAGATCTCCTTGAACGGAGATTTCCCCGAAGAAACTGTAAGTAAGTCAAAGATAAGTATCGAAATTTGGAGTCGCCTCCAACTATGAAGTGACACAGTTCCTTTAGAAAAGGAGAAGAGGGCTCCAGGTAGGAGCACAAGCCCTTTGAAATATCCATAGTGCCCAGGGCAAATTGATGCAACTCTGGTGTTGTAGTACAGTTCTATGAAAGTAAATGTGAAGTCTTAAAGGTGAAAGAATTTTTTTCTCATAATTTTTTGGTTTGTCATGGTGTTGGTGGTCTGGTTTTTTGGTTTTGGTTTGTTTTTTTTAAGTAACTGGTCTATCTGATAAGCATATGTGTTGAGTTCTTGTACCTCAGTTAAAAAGGAAGTACGGTTTTAAAGCATTCTGTTAGGGCCGTGTGGGTACTAATTGCCCTAATGGCCCTGAGCAACCCCACCTGGGACCCCCACAGCCCTGCACCCACGGGCCCAGGAGCCCATTTAAGCTCAGCCCCTGCCTGAGCTCTGCTGTAGGAGGCTCAGGCCCACGTCCCACAGACCCCGTGGATCCGGCCCCTGAACGGCTTGACTTTGCTCCTGCCTTGTCCCCACAGACCTGCCCAGCAGCCACTGGACCTGACCCGACCCGTGGTTTGGCTTCCCAGCTTGGCCTCAGATCTGCCGCATCCCACGGACTTGCCGGGTGGTCTGGACGGGGGGGTTGACCCCAGACAGGTGTTTGAACCTGGCTGCGGTCCTAAGCGTGGCCAGCCCTGCTCGCCTCAGGTACAGAGGGATGGGGCCCTGGCTGCTAAAGCCCCTACCCTGCCAGCTGGCTTCTCCCCCACAGGTGCCAGCTGCTTGTTGCTTGCAGAGCTGCCAGCCCTCGCTGCTCTCTGACGTGGTTGTCTCTACGCTGAGAAATGGAGGCATCCACAGCTGCTCTGAATTCTAGGCCCAGTTTATGCCTTTTCTGAAGGAAAAAAAATGAGGAGGAGGGAAGCGGAAGTGTGTGTTTCCCTCTAGCAAAAACAGTCAATGTTTCTAAAATGGCACAGTGGCATAGGAGGATTCTGTAAGAACAGATGTGTGGGGAAAGAGGATGAGAAAATAGTGGGTTGTTGTTATGTACGAGAAGAGAAAACAATGAGACAATGGTGGTAAGAGGTTGCTTAACTAGCTGCAACAGGTTGTTTAGCAAGAAAAATCACACTTTTTTTTTTTTAAATAGAAGGTAAAAAGAATATGAGAGAAAAAGATGAGAATGAAGCTGCTGCCCAGCTGTGTTACTTCAGTCATCTTGATAATTTTGTACAATACAAGGATAAACTAATTTCACTTTCGTTTCTGACAAAGTTCATATGTATTGGTTGCAATCACCAAAGAAGAATGTGCCACTAGTGTTATAAATTTCATTGTCATTATTACCTAAAGAACTTTCAGTACAATTAAATAAAACACACAAGAAGTGCAAGATGGTATAAAATACAACAGAGTGGATAAGATAGTGCCAAATATTTAATTTCCTTCTGAATTATGGAAATAATACAAATTATTAGTGTAGGGAAATTACTAAAATCTGATGATTAGGAAAACACAGTTGGCAACCAAATTTAACTGAGAAAATTCTGTTTAATATGAATCTTCCTTGTGCACAGAAAAGCCGCAGACAGCTAGTTAAAATTGTCTTAGTGCAGACTTTTCTAGTTCTCACACTAAACCCAAAAGACTTGTTGAGATTTTAAGATTTCCAGTTAGGTGGCTACGCTGTTTGCCTGAAAGTACTGTGTGTACACTGCAGCCCTTGCAGCTCAAGTGCTTAATCTGAATCTAGTCAGGAAGAAAAAAACAAGATGACTGTGGTGCTTTTAGGGCGGTGTCCCTCTTGACATCAGTCTACTGAAGATTATAATTAATATTAGATAGCTATAGTATTATTCACTCTAAACCTTTTTTAAAAAACAGACCAAAAAAAAATTAAAAACCTTACCTAAAGCTCTTATAAGCTATACATTTAGCAATAACCACAGAAAAAATGTTATTTATTGGTGTGATTTTGAAAACTTTGTTTTCTGTAAATAAGAAATTCACAGATTGTGATAGTTTTAGTGACCTTTATTGCTTATGCTGCTGAGTAGTAATGACAAGCTGAATACAGGGAAGATTCTGATGTCGGAAGGACAATCTGTGATTGAAACCATAGGAACAAGAATGGAAGGTCCCTACATTGAATCCATTGAAGCAAGGAGGTAAAACAATGAGGTTCTGTCAATGCTATTGCCTTACTTCTGATTTATATCACAAGTGTCCAGTTCTGGAGTAGTGTCAAGAAAAAAGGGTGTCCTTAGCTAATCTAGCCTGTTTTTAACATTAAAAATGATACCCACTTGTGCATAATGAGTATGTAAATGTAAGACGACCTTAATATAATGAATTGGGTAATTATCTAGACATGCATAGAAGCACTTTTGTTATATAAATTGTTTGCAACCAATCATGCATTTTGTTACCACTTTTCCTTGATCCTGATGTGTATATAAGACCCTCTTTGCATTTCAAGTGTGTGCTAGCTTTGTGGGGTTACCACCTAGCACCCGTCTCTGTGCAGACATGAAATAACTTTGGTGCAAACTGATAACTGATGATGCAGCCCTACTTTTCTATATCTTGTCATCTTTTCGATGCAAATATCACTTGCAAGGTCCTGCTTAGCTACTAGTGAGCTAATGACAAAAAGCATGTTTGAATTTTATTGGTTAATTGAGGAGGCAATATTAGAAGTATTTAAAGCAGATGAGGAGACATCTTCTGCAGAACAGAGTAACTTTAAACTTTGTGAGCATGTTAGAAAAACTATTCTGCACATGCAGTGTAATCTTAAAATTGGTGAATACCAATACTTGCATGAAAGGGGAAGATGTACAGCTTACACGACAATTTGCACAGAGCAACACAAGATTTTAACTTTAGAGAATGCATCATTATACATCGTTCAAAACAACTTCTTACATTTTTTGAGACCAAAAAATAAACAAGAACAGTTAAGCAACATCCTGGATTTGCAAATTACACCAGGCAGCAGTGCTTTCATCATGCTCTTCAAACCTAGTACTCTGAAGTCAGAAAAGACCTGTAACTAAAGTGGCAGTTTTGTGCATAATTAGAAAGTGGTTGTTAATCAGCTAAGATTGAGTGTATACAAAAGAGGACAGAACACCTACAAATGGTACAGACAATGATTAATTGTTCTGATGTGGTTTTGTGATGTATCACGCCCTCATGGACGCTCATAGAATAAAGCAAGGTTTGGTTTAGTTTGGTTTTGGTTTAATTTGCCTTCCATCTGCTAGATGGTTTAAGCATGTGTAAATATTGAACTGTGATTGTATACAGAAAATCTTCATTTTGTAGTCTGATTTGGTAGCATCTTGGAGAACTTGAAGTTTCCATGGCAAGGTTAATAAGTTCAGTAGTGCATCTGGTCCCAGTGAAGGGTCACAAAAGTCCTACTGAAATCAACTGCCGATTTAGAACTGGTCTGAGACTTGGCATCTTTAGTGGCAAAAGTAGTTTACATTTAAGGTAGTCTCAGCCACCTGAACAAGTGAAAAGGTAATCCTTTTCAAACCGCTTTTCCTAGATAATGTTGAATACCATAGGATCCTACTAGGCTCTGAAAACACACTCTGCTCTGAAAACATTTTCTTTGTGACATGGGAATCAGGACACTGAGAGACTGTGACAGGATTACTCCTACCCAATACAAAAAAGAATGCAGTTTGAATTTGTGTTCACAGCAACTTTTTTAGGAAGAAGAGGGGAAAGGGTAACACTATCATTTTACAAGCTTCTCAGAATACCAGAAGGTAAAGAATGTGGGTTTTCACTGACATGAAATTTCTTCCAGGCCTCAAAGTGATAAAATTACACTATATTACCATTACCGTATACCAAGAGCTGACACTGTTGCACTGGGCCCAGCTGTAGAGTAAAACATAATAAAGTCCAGAATGAGGAGGTGTAAGAGAATCTCTCAATTTTTTCCAATCCTGTATGAAAAGTCAGGTCTTCACACTAAAGTTTGAAGTATCAAAACAGTAACTATTGCATTTAAGAGAATACAGTTCAATGCAAAACATTAATTCTTTTTGGCAAATCACTGAAAGTGTGCTTTTTGTGTGTTTTGTTTTAGAGGAAGTGAATAGCAGACTGAGTGTAAAGGTTTGTTAAGTTCCAAACTGTGAAATTCAGCAATGATACACTGTGGAAAAAAGCATATTTGTGCTGTTGTTGCATGTATTATTTTGGAAGCTTTTTAATCTGCTCCTGGAAAGCTCAGCTACGGAATAATACAACTAGAAAAATCTTCCCCCAGGCAAGAAATGCCAGTACAGCAGGTCAGCTTTGTAGGGGAAAACGTGCTCAAAATGTAATAACAGCATTAAAAGATAACAGAACTTTTATTATATCCCCATACTTTGATGACAGAGAAAGCAAAATCACTCGTGTGATTGGGATTGTTCACCATGAAGATGTAAAACAACTATACTGCTGGTTCTGCTGTCAGCCCGATGGAAAGATGTATGCATCAAAAGCAAAAATTGATGTCCACTCAGATAGATTTGGATTCCCTTACGGTGCAGCAGATATAGTTTGTTTGGAACTCAAAAACTGTGAGCCAACACATGTATCGATTCATCAGTCTCCACCTGGAAATACTGACCAGCTGCCAAGGTTTGAAATTAAAAACCGCAAAGCTGAGACCTTTTCTGTTGACTTCACTGTATGCATCTCTGCCATGTTTGGAAATTACAACAATGTCTTGCAGTTTATACAGAGTATGGAAATGTACAAGATTCTTGGGGTACAGAAAGTGGTGATCTATAAGAACAACTGCAGCCATCTGATGGAGAAAGTCTTGAAGTTTTATATGGAAGAAGGAACTGTAGAGATAATTCCCTGGCCAATAAACTCACACCTCAAGGTTTCTTCTAAATGGCATTTCATGCAAGATGGAACACACATTGGCTACTATGGACAAATCACAGCTTTAAATGACTGTATATACCGTAACATGCAGAGGAGCAAGTTTGTGGTTCTTATTGATGCTGATGAAATAATTCTTCCCCTTAAGCACCCAGACTGGATGACAATGATGAGCAGTCTTCAGGAGCAAAACCCGGGGACTGGCATTTTCCTCTTTGAGAACCATATCTTCCCAGAAACCATATCTACTCATGCGTTCAACATTTCATCCTGGAATACTGTGCCGGGTGTTAACATATTACAGCATGTTCACAGAGAGCCCGACAGGAAAAATGTAATCAATCCCAGGAAAATGATAATTGATCCGCGAAAGGTGATTCAGACTTCAGTCCACTCTGTTCTACGCGCTTATGGCAACAGTGTGAACGTTCCCATGGATGTTGCCCTCATTTATCACTGTCGGGTGCCCCTTCAAGGAAGCCTTCCCAGAGAATCCCTCATCAGGGATACAACACTGTGGAGATATAACTTATCATTAATCATGAATGTTAACAAGGTGCTATATCAAACCATACTGTAAGCTCAAAAGTGAAACCTCGGTTAGAAGGAGGGAAAGCAGAGAGCTACTCGTATGGTGGGGAGGCAGAGGGTATAATTTAAAGATCATATTAAAATCGCTTCGACATGAAGCCTACATCTTACAGAGATTTAGGACAACAGCCCTTTTATGTCCCGTACAAAGGTAAATGCATTTGATTTGTGAACTGAATCGAGGTATCCAGGGAAGAGAGTTTCAAAACTGAAAAAAACTGATCCCAGAAGAGTGGTTGAGGCCTCTGTCCACTTCTAGAGATGTTTGCACAAGACCCCAATGACGTCGTTTTTATATGTTCTTGCAGTCAGTTGGTATGACATACCTCTTATCAGGGATACATCCCTTTGGAGATACATTACACATCTTTGGTTCTGGAAGTTAACTGTTGGAGCTACAATTTTAAGTGCAGTAATGAACTTTAAAGGTGTTGCAACAGGCGTTTAATGCTATGTTCTCCCCAGCAATCACTGCTTTGTATATTTATGGTCATCTGTTACTCTCTGGAGCAAAGGTCTATCATTTATGGCCTTCAGCACCAGAAAAAAATCCCACCACAGGACTTGTACGAATGCCAACATGGCATTTTGTTGTCGGAATGATTCGACTAGCAGTTGCTGTCTCTAAAAAGTAAAAGTACTGGCGTAAACGACTGGATTTTATCATTATGTCATTATTAAACCTCCCTTTACTTAAAAAGAAATTTGATTTGCATTTTGCCAATATAACGGCTTGTGTTTCTCCATCTTGCACAAGGTAATCAGATGAGCGGGCATCCAAACGCTGGGGTTGAGTCAAGAGACCTCCTACCGCCAGGCACAGCACTACTGCCCTGCTCTCTCGTCTGCACTCGTCTGCGCTGCTCGCTCCCGGGATGTCGCGAACGGGAGGGTCTCCGCGGGGCACGCCGCGGGGACCCGGGGAAACGGCGCTCCCGGAGCAGCCGGCGTCCGGCTCAGGGGCGGGGTGGCTCTGCTGGCCCGCCCGGGCAGACCGGCGGGCCCGTCGCGGGCCCGGCCGCCGCGTCGCCCCACCTCGCGGTCTTGCGCGGGGCCTCCCCGACGCAGGCCCCGGGGGAACCTGCGACGGCGGCGGGAGCGGCCGCGGTTCGGCGGAGGCGCGGGCGGAGGCGCGGGCGGTGCGGCGGGGAGGGCCGCGGCCGCGCGCTCCGGGAGAGCGGCGGGCAGGGAACGGCGAACGCAGAGGGCGGTGGAGCGGGGGGAGGCGGGGGGCGGGCGCGCTGTTGGCATCTTCGTCTGCCGGGCTGCTGGGGCCGAGGGGGGTGTCGGGCTGCGGCTCCGGCTCGGGATCCTGTAACGGCATCACGGGCAGAAGAGGCTCGACGGGCTCGGGATTTTATTCCCGCTCAGGAAATAGCAAATAAAATGGTGGTCAGCCGTAGCGTTATTTTTCGGTACTGGTGCTAACCACTGCATGGTAAGTTAAAGGTATACATTAATCCTACAGCCCAGTTTTTTGAAGTCTCCGCCTGAATACACTCCAAGCCTGGAGTTTAATTTTGGATCTAAAGAATGCGTAAGTCCTCCAAAGAGTGGTTTCGGTGTGTGCTTGGGTTGACCCTGGTAGGCTGCTGAGCACCAGCACCCCCAGCCCCTCCACCCCCTGCAGTGGGATGGGGAAGAGAAGCAGAAGGGCAGAAGTGAGTAAACAATGGCAATTTAAGAGGTGAAGCAAAGCTGTGTGTGCATGCAAAGCAAAATGAGGCGTTTATTCGTTCCTTCCCACCAGCAGGCAGGGTTTTAGCCATTTCCAGGAAAGCAGGGCTTCATCATGTCTAACGGTGACTCGGGAAGACAGGTGCCGCGATGCTGCATGTCTCCCCCTTCTTCCCCCAGCTTTTATTGCTGAGCACCGGGTCATACAGTATAGAATAGGCCTTTCGTCAGTTTGGTTCAGCAGTCCCAGCTGTGTCCCCTCCAAACTGCTTGTGTCGCCCTACTGGGACAGGGAGGAGCATGAGAAACAGAGAAGGCCTTGATGCTGTGTAAGCACTGTTCAACAACAGCTAGAACAGCAGTGTGTTTTAAACACTGTTTTGGTCACAAAGCCAAAACACAGCACACTACAAGCTACTATGAAGAAAATTAACTCTGTCCCAGCTAAAAGAGGTACAGTGTGAAAGACAAAAAGGTGAAATAACAATCTTAAATGTTGTCATGCATTTTTTATTTTGCCTGATCTATTTCTTTTCAAAGGACACAAAGTCTAATTGTTTACAATAGGAGAAATTGGGCTTAGGAACGTACAGCAGATTATAACAGAGAAGTTTAGTGTACAGGGACGTGTGTGTCAGTTCTAATGGCACAAATTAAGTATACAGCAACACTGTATATTGGTCTGGTTTACCTTCTTTGTATTTAGAATAGAAATGGCCAGCTTAATTTTTTTTAGAGCAATATTTTGTGAATAGTGGAATAATACTGCCCTCAGTTTAATCCTTCAAACAATATGCTGCTGACTTCAGAACATACAAGAGAGGAAGAACATTGATGTTTCAAAGAGTCTTTCTGAAAAAGATAAGCTATCAAAAGATTAGCAACAGACGATATAGGTAAAGATGGTAAATGATTGTTAGTCTTTGGAATTTTTATTTTTATTTAAGCACCAGTGGTTTGTGTTGTTACTTTTGGGGAACACCATAAAGCAGAGGATAGGGAATAACTTTTTCCAAAAATAATAAATTAATAAGGCTATTAGTGGCGGCTTTTTAGTTAGACCCTGGATAAACCAGAGATTAGGCTGTTTATTGTTCCTATACTACTGAATCTAGTACTGCATATTAGTGACTGAAACTTTGCAATCATCTCTCGTCAATTGCCCCTTATCCTCACCCTAGATCGGGAGATATAGTAACAAGCCGAGTTATAAAAAATTAAACTCCATGTAGACATTGCAAAGATACTGAATTGAGCAGCATAGAAGGTCTTCAGCTGTCTCAGTGCAAAGAAAACAAATTACAAAGGAAGGCCACAATGCAGAGAACATGTGGGGGAGATTAATAATGACCTAGGAATGGCTCTTGAACTAAATTAGCACTTTGTTCCACCCTTTAGGAAGGACAATGCTAATGGTGGAGGGTTAAAGAAGGATGACGGAAAAGAAGGTCTGAAAATAGAAGTTGTACAGCAAAGGTAAAAAAACATTCCAGTTGGAAGGTGATAATGAATAATTCCCATTCCAAAATTCTAAGAAGACGGACATAGTGGTACAATGTGGCAAAAGAAAGCATGAGCAGTTGCTTGGTTTAGGAAGGGAAAAAAAGATTACTTAAGTATATGCAAGTTTGTAAGTGCAATCTTGATCACATACAAGGTTTTAGAGTAGATTTTAGAAGGACTATGACAAAAGAAATACGGAGAAATGTGATTAATTTAAGCAACCTGATCTAGTGAAAGATGTCCCTACCTACGGCGGGGGGGGTTGGAAGGAGATGATCTTTAAAAGTCCTGTCCAACCCAAACCATTCAATGATTCTATGATTCTAACTGGGGCAAGAGCTCTTTATTATGACCTTGCTGCAGAAGAAAACACATTGTGTAACAGCACTTGGCTGAAAGACTGGGTAGATGTATTAATCTTTGGCTGATGACAAGCTCAGATGTGTCTGTGCAATGTGATGCATCTGCAAAAAATGTAATCCTAGCATATGTTAAGAAAGAAAATTTCCAACAATGATGAAGGCTTATCACTGTCAGGTACAAATGGACAAGCAACAGAGATTTCTGGTCTCCTGTGCTATAGATTAATTGAAACTAGGCCAACTGCACAGATGCAACTGTCAAGGAAGAGTGTTTCTTATGAGATGGTATTAGAACAGCCTGTCTTGTTTAATGAAAAAGTAGCAACTGTGAAGACTAGGAGGTGATATGACTGCACTCAATAAATGCAATAGAGAGGAAGAAGGGCTCTTTACTATTAAGGGGAATACTGAAAAAGAACAAACTGGTGCAAAGTAGCCATTGATACCATTAGCTAAATTTAGTATTAAACCAAATCTGCATAAATTGTATCATGTTCTATTTGCATAGTAATTGTAATTAAAAGACACAAAACCAGAATGAATTATTGTTGTTGTTACTGTTTTTATAAAATGAACTCTTTTAAATATGCTGGAAGCATATATTTGAAGTTAAAATTTGCCAAGTACTGTCTATAGTGAGGAAATATAAATGTAATGTTCCTAATTAATCTGACTTACATATTTTCTGACTACGTATCTGTGCTGTTAATTTCAGGGGATCAAAATTAATGAGTCACATGTTGGGAAAACCATGAATTCCACTCCTCAAATAATTACATATTTCTTTTATTTAAGATTCTGTGTTCTGGTGTGTCTTGAGTTCTATATTTTGCTCTTTTTCTCTGCTTCTAGAACCTCCTGTTGTTTCAGATCGCTCTTACAGTTCCTCATCAGAATCTGTATTTACCTATTTTAATTAGGCCTGTAGTATGTTATTGAAAAAATTATTGCCCAAGAAACACAGATATACAGTATATTTTTCTAGTTCTCTCTAAGTATGTGTGTGAACTGCAGATATATTAACATGCAAGATTAATTTCCAGAAGGAAACTTAAGTAGGCTTAAAAAAATGACCTAAGTGCCTAGGTTTGATTTGCTTCAACAGCTCCACACTCAAGTTTGTAATTTAGATTAAGGTCTTGGGAGGCAACTGTATGCTTTGCTCAAGAGAAGGAAAACTTGTTTTTCTGGTAGGTGTGGCTGCTGTTACCGACCTTAAAGAACACCAGCCATCTGAAATAAAATGTGTTGGCAAGTGTCTTAGATATCACACCAGCATTTTCCTCAGTACTGTTCTGTATTGAACAGTTCTTGCAATTTATCTTAAAAATATTTAAGTTTTTATCTGGTTAGAATAAAGACCTTGTATATTATACCTTAGCAAAAAATAAATGGAGGACTGAACGGAACTTCACTCAGCTGTCTGCTTTAAAAGGTACTTTTTCCTTTCTGATGGTTACTGTTCAAAACACAGTTGAAAAGACATACTTTTTTATTGTTGTTCATTATTTATAGCTAGCAAAAGCAGAAGAAATAACAGGTAATAAATTCATTGTATTATTTACTCTTGACATGTTTTGATACTTCTTTAGGAAAAGCTATTTATTCTATAAGACTGAATAATATTTTAAGTCATAAATAGGTAAGACTGAGGAAAAAATGTTAAATGTGACCTACTCTATGTTGTAAGAATGCTAAAATATATAACAACCTGGGAATAAGAATGCTCAGGGGAAACTTTTTGTCTGACTTCAGATTCATTAATAAAAAGACTTACAAAATTTGAGTTGTTCTCAGTCACAAATCTCCAGCAGAAAGTTGCATGACAGTAGCAGGCTCTTATCATGTATTTGCAGTTCTGCTCTAAATTGTAAGGACTCCTAGGGGCGACTCTCAATTTCAGAGACAGAAGAGTCAGTGCTATCTGCTGCTGCTGTTCTGCTTTGCGCCTAGTGTGATGTAGTGAGATTTCTGGTGCCGTACGACTGTTGTGGTCTGTAAAGCAATTTCTTGGTAGCTAGGAAAGGCTGCTATAAATTGTATCAGCCTTGGCAAATGGGGTATTTTAAGCGGTGTGTTGTGACCATAGTTCTCCTTGCTTTGCTTTTTCAGGAAAGAGCAATTGTGAAAATATTGCACATTACTCTGAAGGCGTGGGCAATTATTTTTTGCCTAAACTCAGTTGAGGTTCAGAAGCTAGATTGCTGTATTCAGAAGCTAGATTTTACTGGCTGGAAACTATTGTGTTTAAGCAGAAAACTGGACCCTAGGGGAATTTTTCAAGCCAAGCAGTGAAGTTGCCAGTGAATTTAGGCACTTCCAAAGTTATGAAGCTGCTGAGTATGATATTTGGATCAAAGCTATGGTTTTAGGTTCTTTCTAGTTTTGTATCTTTCTTTCTTTTTGAAAATGCTAGTTTTCTGTTCTATCACAAAACAGTATCAAGATAAAGGCTCTCAAAATAGCTTTATCCAATGTGTGAAATGCAAAAAAAAAAAAAAAAAAAGTATGAAATATTGGGTTTAATTATTATTTTAGAATAGACTGAGTAATATGCTTTGGAAAAATATTTTTAGATATTTAACATGTGCATACTCTCTGAAGATACTTAGATTGCTAAATACTTAAGCAAGTGATTTTAAGAGTCTTGGGAAAGAAATGAAAGGACAAGAAATATGAGACTTTTCCAATATCTGCTACACATATGACATTGCTACCTATTTTAGCTAGAAAATATATACCTAGAAATCCGGGTCTTTTATTGGTATGGGTTTTTTTCTCAGCAGCTGGCTTGCGCAATAGAGTCAGTTTATTCCATCTTGGCATTTTAACCCACGCTTCTTGCTGGCAGTCGGGGATACTCTCTTCTACCAGTCCAGCTTTCTGATCTAATATGAATTTGATTAATCTGGGGCACTCT
The DNA here is from genome assembly GCF_947461875.1 of Haliaeetus albicilla. Classification (NCBI taxonomy): domain Eukaryota; kingdom Metazoa; phylum Chordata; class Aves; order Accipitriformes; family Accipitridae; genus Haliaeetus; species Haliaeetus albicilla. The sequence goes on from NC_091508.1 coordinate 23,197,334, forward strand.
TCTTCCAAGAATCTCTGTGGTGCAAGCAGGCCTTCAAAGAGACTTGCTGTCACCTTACTGTTACGGATCACATCTGGATGCCTGAAGATGAATTTGTAGAGGAAACTTTAATCTGAGCAACATTTGCAGAAATTACTGCTTGGGAATGCCATGAACTCCCTGTCAGGCATTAACACTTGCTAGCATGTGAGTGCTGCTAAAGACTTTGGCCATCCAGGTACACAAGGATGCCTGTCTGGTCCTGCAGCAGCAAGAGTTTTAAGACCTGACCCCCAGACCATGCCAGGAGCTGAGCCAGCATTAATGCAGTGTGAGGAGGCCCAGATCTCTAGCAAGCATAAATGAGGCGACTTTCCCTTGCAAGCCCTGCCTTGTACGGTGCTAAGTAGGGTAGAGCTGATAGCTGAGAATAAGTTTTATACCTGCATAGATTTCACCTGTCTTCTGCTGAATTGTATGAATTGACCTTCCTCTGTATGTATTGTCTCATCTGTGGTGAACTGCAAGTTAGGGAATTTATTTAGACTTTTGAGATTGTATCTGGACCATCATGAGCAATCCCCAACTGCCATGTTTTTTATGAACTTGATTAATTCTCTATGCATTTAATTTATATATCTGCCCCTAACTTGTCTGTGGGAGGTCCAGTTGAGTTTTTTTGTGTGTACAATTTACACATACACTGTGTGGGGAAAAAAAAAAGCTTTTGTTTTGCTTTAAAAATTACTGCTTAATTATTAATTGGATGTTCTGAAACTTGGATTATAGAAAATAACGAATAATGGCTCCTTGTTCTCCTGTATATAGACCTCTATCATATTCTCTCACAGAACCCGCCATGTACAGAAGCTGTTCCACACGTCTGACATACAGAGGCATTCAGGGTGTCACATACTGCATCATCCATCCCATTAAAGGTGTCTTCTGTGATTGATTTTTCATAAAAACACAGCAGCTAAGTCTCTGATTAAGTCAGTGCACAGTGATAGAGATTTGCCCCCCACAGTGTCTGTGAAATTCTTGAGCAATGATCATGACTCAATATTATCTTATACTACATATTTTCTTTTCTGCAGATGCAGCAGCATAAAGTGCAAGGACAAAGAAATTTGCATCCACGTTTAGATACATTCAGAATGTTGTGTGGTGGGAAAAAATCTTACTTGGCTGCTGCTGTGTGCGTTATTACTCTAACTTCAATAGTCACACTTTCTTATCTTCAGTTACAGAGACTTTCTCACCTGCCAAAAATAATTCAAGAAGGTAGCAGATGTAGAGGGAAGATTACCAATAGCACAATAACAGCATTAAAAGATAACAGAACTTTTATTATATCCCCATACTTTGATGACAGAGAAAGCAAAATCACTCGTGTGATTGGGATTGTTCACCATGAAGATGTAAAACAACTATACTGCTGGTTCTGCTGTCAGCCCGATGGAAAGATGTATGCATCAAAAGCAAAAATTGATGTCCACTCAGATAGATTTGGATTCCCTTACGGTGCAGCAGATATAGTTTGTTTGGAACCCAAAAACTGTGAGCCAACACATGTATCGATTCATCAGTCTCCACCTGGAAATACTGACCAGCTGCCAAGGTTTGAAATTAAAAACCGCAAAGCTGAGACCTTTTCTGTTGACTTCACTGTATGCATCTCTGCCATGTTTGGAAATTACAACAATGTCTTGCAGTTTATACAGAGTATGGAAATGTACAAGATTCTTGGGGTACAGAAAGTGGTGATCTATAAGAACAACTGCAGCCATCTGATGGAGAAAGTCTTGAAGTTTTATATGGAAGAAGGAACTGTAGAGATAATTCCCTGGCCAATAAACTCACACCTCAAGGTTTCTTCTAAATGGCATTTCATGCAAGATGGAACACACATTGGCTACTATGGACAAATCACAGCTTTAAATGACTGTATATACCGTAACATGCAGAGGAGCAAGTTTGTGGTTCTTATTGATGCTGATGAAATAATTCTTCCCCTTAAGCACCCAGACTGGATGACAATGATGAGCAGTCTTCAGGAGCAAAACCCGGGGACTGGCATTTTCCTCTTTGAGAACCATATCTTCCCAGAAACCATATCTACTCATGCGTTCAACATTTCATCCTGGAATACTGTGCCGGGTGTTAACATATTACAGCATGTTCACAGAGAGCCCGACAGGAAAAATGTAATCAATCCCAGGAAAATGATAATTGATCCGCGAAAGGTGATTCAGACTTCAGTCCACTCTGTTCTACGCGCTTATGGCAACAGTGTGAACGTTCCCATGGATGTTGCCCTCATTTATCACTGTCGGGTGCCCCTTCAAGGAAGCCTTCCCAGAGAATCCCTCATCAGGGATACAACACTGTGGAGATATAACTTATCATTAATCATGAATGTTAACAAGGTGCTATATCAAACCATACTGTAAGCTCAAAAGTGAAACCTCGGTTAGAAGGAGGGAAAGCAGAGAGCTACTCGTATGGTGGGGAGGCAGAGGGTATAATTTAAAGATCATATTAAAATCGCTTCGACATGAAGCCTACATCTTACAGAGATTTAGGACAACAGCCTTTTTATGTCCCGTACAAAGGTAAATGCATTTGATTTGTGAACTGAATCGAGGTACCTTGTAAGAGTCCACAGTGATCGAGTGCTGGTTAAGAATTGGGTTCCTCAGATAAAGTCTTTACTGCAACTTTGTAAGACATGAGAGCTGAGGTATAGTGAGAAGACAGATAGCTCTTTTATATGCCTATAACTATGAAAGGTCATTATTCAAGGCCTAGGAAGTGACCATGCAGATATTAGAAAGTTAATATACCGATTTCCAGCTCTCTTTTTCTTTTCCCATCTTTATATAGGTTTTAGCTAGTACAATGAACCTGTAAACTACCTGAAGAAGGAGTGAATTAATTTTTGGTTATTTGTATCTCTGAAGTGCTTGGTGGATAAAAAAATACAGCTGTGCTTAGTGGTGCCTGTTAAAAGATGGCTTGGGACAGCATCTCCCAAATGAAGAGCTGCATTGTCTTTAACACTGTAACTCATTATAATCACAGATGCAGGATGAGAAGACACACCACCTGTAGCACTGAACTGTCACTTGTTAGAGGTATTTCTTCTTAAGGGAAATGGGAATTTGTAGCAGAGCCATGAGTCATTTAATGACACCAAGGATCAATGCAGATGGTATTACTTCTGGAAGATGTAAAATGACTTTGGTTTCAATTAAAAAAAGAATATCGGTACTTCTCAACTGATTCAGCTAATGCAAAAGTTTTCAACCTATGTACAAAAAATACAACTACAGTCATTAATATCAAAGGTAACGTTGCTTAATTCTTGCAGTTTGTATGTCACTGAGTACAAAATTTGTATGTACCATGTTGAGTAAAAGGTAAACAAATAGATTGTGAAAATAATTGAGCAAAATCTAGCAGTTTCAACTGTAAAAAAATGAACCCCTTATATTCTTGGAAATAGTGTTTGTTAAAGTGGTGATGTATTGTAACACTAAACAGCTGTTGGAGTTTTGCTGATCTAAATGACTGTTCAGCTGTTTTTTTGAGACATGTAAGTTTAAGAAGAAGGGTGATGCCTCTTTTGTTACCCACAGCTGTTCTGAATTACTTAAGTGGTAGATACTGAGTTGTGTTGGAAAGCTTTAACCAGAGGTAAGGGATACAGATTGATGTTGAAGAAAAAGAGGCTATTGTGAACTGAAAAGAAGGCTATTTCCAGATGGAAGGATGGATGGATGAACAAACAACTACTTATGATCCATAATAGATTTTTTTCTCTCGAACCTTGATGCCTCATAACAAACTGTTTCTTCATTCACAAAAATTAGACATCAGGTGGATTTTAGTCCTTTATGTGATGGGTAAGTCGAATTATGTTGCTTCCTTAGGTAGGTGTAACAGTACAGAAGCTGTGTCTTTTCCAACCTTTATCTAAAAATACCGCGAAGTAGTTGTTCACTTCTGCTGAAGGGTCAGATGGAAAGCAAAGCAAACAAAAAAACATTTGGTCACTGTAGTTTCACAATTTCAGTCATATTTTTTCTGTTTGTTAAGCCCCCAAAGCTATGTCCATTGTACTGATGTGCCAATGTGTTAGAACCTTCCTATGAAGTGATATCTGGGGGCACTGATAGTCTGACACTTTGGTGTATGACAGATGTGTATGTTTGAGAGCAGGTATGCTTTTTGTAATTTCTACACCAGTGTCATGTTTTCATTCCTTCATCTGTTTTGTGGTGGCACATGGAGCTCTGTCATTAGTGGATTAGCATCATTAGCTAGTAAGTGTCCAGGTGGAACTTTTATTTGGAAGTCTTCAAGAGACAGTCCGTAAATAACTGTTTGCTAATTGTGTTTATAATAATAATCACCTGCTATGTAACAGCCTAAAACTTCATTTATAAAACTAAAAGGGTAGAAGAGCAGTGTAGTGTGTATTGGGTACTTCTTATCATGCTGTTCTGCTTGCATACTCCGGGAAAAATGCAGAAAAGGAAAATTTACAGTTCTTAATTTGTTTAAAATTTTCTGCAACTTGTGAAATACTTGTGGCAGAATCCTTTTCCAACCACCACTCTGCAGCTTTTAACAAACTGTGGTACTTGCTTCACAGTGGCAGCAACATCTCCCAAAGTCTGTATCAACAAACTCTGGCAGCTATATTAACATCAAAGGTGCCTGCTGCAGTGGTACTATCTTGCTTGGCAAGAGGTCCATTTAGAATTTTAGCCTCATATAGTTTAGAAGGGGCATCTGGAAGTCCAGCTCCCTGCTCAAAGCAGGGTAAGGTCGCATGACATGCTCAGGACTTTGTTTAGGTAAGCTGGACGCACAGTCTCTCTGGGCAACTTGTTCCAGTCTTAAACTACCCTCACAGCAGAGAAGAGCTAGTTGGAATTTCTCTTCTTGCAACGTGTGACCATTGGCCCTTGTCCTGCTGCATGATGCTGAGATGAGTCTGACTTACTTTGTCTTCTCTATACACCTTCTTATGAGGTAGCTGGAGACAGCAGCAGTGCCTCCTCACCCCATGCTCGCCACCACCTTCCCTTCCCCACCATTCTCTCTGGAAGACTGAACTCAGCTCTCAGTTTCTCAGACATCTTGTGCTCCACCTCCCTGTCCCTCTCTATGGCCTCTCACGGGACTTGCTCCAGTGGGTCAGTCTGTTTTGTGCTGGTGAACTCAACATTGGACTCAGTGTGGCCTTGAGCACAGAACAGGGGTGAAGAATCTCTTCCCTTGAACTCCTAGTTATGTACCTGTTAATACAGTGCAGTATAGAGTTGGCCGCCTTTGTCACAAGGGCATATTGTAGAATCCTGTTCAATTTGCTGTGCAACAGCATTCCCAGGTCCTTTCCTGTAAAGCTGCTTTCCATCTAGTTGGCTCCAACCTGTCTGTTGTGTAGGGTGATTGTGTCTCAGGTGCAGGGTGGTGCATTTGCTTTGGTTAAACTTCATGAGATTTCTGTCAGCCCACTTGTCCGGTTTGTTGAGGACCCTCAGAATAGCATTCACTGTTGTTTCGCATATTGACTGCTTCCCCTTCCCATGGTTTCCCCTTCCCCTCCAAATTAGTATTGTTGGGAACTTGCTGAGAGTGGACTCTGCATCATAAAGGTCACTAATAAAGTAGTTAACCAATTCTAGCCCCTGAAGAACACTTCTATTAACTGGTTACCAGTGATAACCACTCTTCGAGCTTGGCAGGCCAGCCCATTTTCTACTTGTCTTGCAGTCCAAATATTCACCCCATACTTCACCGTTCTGGGTATGAGGACATTTCTGGCATGTTCCTGTCTAAACTCCTGCTGTGAAGTAATCTTTCAAAGCTAATGCAACGTTTTATAGCTGGCCCATCATCATGTGGCTCCTTTAGAGTAAGCTGGGTCACTGCACACACCATACACAGTATAGTTACTCCCACATTAAGAATGATGAAAACTGGGTTTCAAGACAAGTTATTGAAAGATTTCTGTTTCACGTAAGCTTCCTTCACTTTTGACTGAGACAACAAAAGCTCTGAGAGCATCATTTGTGCCCCAGTCAGCATGATTTGAATCGAGCACAGTGAATTTGGCTTCCAGTTGATAAAATCCTTGACTACAAACACCTTTTCAAAGTAAGTTTGTGTGAATACAGGTGGAAAACTGAGTACTTAAGACTCTAGCCTTGTATTCAAGAGATAGCACTCCAACTGTGACTTCATGCAGTTCCTACTGCGTCACTCAAATACTGATTCTTGCGTATGAAAACTGCCCTTCCATTGGTGTAATTCATACTGCATATATTTGGGAACCTTGGCTTTTGTTCAGTACTAAGTATGAAATTAGGTCTCCTTGGATAGTGGGAAGAAAAAAAAATCATACTAACTGTAGCAATGGTAGGCCATTTTATCTTTTCAAGGACATGAGCCAATCTTCATGAAAACCCATGTTTTCAAGTTGTGTAAAAAAAAAAAAAAAAAAAAAAAGACATTAAGGGGAGATTTTATTGTAAGGGAGGAGGGGAAACCAACCTAAAGCGTTTCTAAAGCATGTGATGTCATCAATACAGCTTTTAAGTACAAGTCAAATACCACAAAAGTATGTGGATAGGTATTTGCTAGTCAATAGTTAACTCGTGTACATCGGGTCTCCTATGATGATGAAAGCGAAAGACCTTTTTCTAGTCCTATACTTTTCTTCAGACTTTGGATACTTTTTCCACGCCCCCGCCCAAGATGTGGCAGTCTCACTGTTATTTGCCCCTGCTTTCCAAATCTAGATGTATCAACTACTTGAAGTGCATGATTATATTAACTGCAACTTTTGGAAAAAGTGAATGGCTGGTAGACATCATTTAATGTAAGAGAGTGACTCTTGCTGTAGAGATTGAACATCATCTTCCTATTCATTACACTTCTGCCTACCTGTGAACTAAGTTATGTTCTCACACAAACTACAGGAGATGCGGACTATAAATAAAACACTGATCAAGCCATTCTGAGTTACCATCAGCAAATATGATGAATACTGTCAGAGGTTCTCTAAGGTTAATTGTGACGGCAAGCTCCATTAGATGAAAAGTTGGCTCATTCTTGCTGAGGAGAGTTCATATTGACATGTTCCCGAACTTAAACAAATTATTATTGTTAGCATCTGATCCTAGTTAAAGGACTCATTTGATTCTTCTATTTCAAAGGCTAAGTATTTAAAGCTATCAGAAGGAAAAAACATTTTGAAGAGAATGATACTGGAGATAGAAAGGGTTTGTTATCTTCTGAGTTAAGCAGCCATGCACTGTAACCAGTATTTGCTGTTACACGTATACAAGCCTATGGTTCTGAAATAGTAGCTTCACCTTCTGTTTCAACAACAAAAAATAGCTCAGAAGTCAGGTCAAGCACTACTTCATTTCAGACTTGATGGTGGATTTGAATGGTTTACATGTTAAAAGCTATGCTTCAGAGCCCGAATACGTATGCTTAAACATGAGTACAGACAAAATTTTGTGGTGAATACTGTTGGCATGCTGTATTGCATTATGTCCAAAACCACCCATTCCCAAATGCCCAAATAAAAGTAAATGATTGTGCATTGCATGATGATACCATTAGGTGTGCAACTTTGGTTCATGCAAAGTCTCATTTTATGGACACACTGCCGATAGTCCATATATTCCTGAAGATCCTGCATATGTGAGCTTTTCAGCCATGTTCTTTCCATAACACCAAATGGATACTATGGTCCGGCATACTGGTGGCAAAAACCAAGCCCATATCATTTTGGCCATTTAGTCCATTTAACCAAGACATTTCACCAGCCAAAAAGCTTGAGCCTCTCTTTGACTTCCTATACTCTGGAAGAGGCCAGCGGCTTATCAGTTTTTCTGTCCTCAAGTCCATTATATACAGGTATCTGTTATCAAACAGTAGAGCAAATATCTCTCCAAAGCCCAGCAAGGACACATTTGAGAAGTCAGGAGGTTTGATAACCCTAGAAGACAAGACAGCATTGTTACAAACTCTGTCACGATGTAGGCATGAACCTGCATTACTAAAACATATCCTTATGTGTCTATAGAAAGTAAGTGTCTAAACTCATCATTCTGAAAGGATTTAGAAAGAATTGGATGCAAATTCTTCAAATTAAGCAACTGAACACTTAGCTGCAGTCAGGCCTGTGGTCTCAGTTCTGGCTTTGTGCATTCAGGACAGACCCTTCTGACCTAAGTAAAAGTTAGGGTTTGAAAGGGATTCTGCACAGCACAAGGGGAAAAAAAAAAAAAAAAAAAAAGTCTTGTTTCCAGATACACACAAAAGAGCAAATGTACTTGTGTTTTACAGTAAATTTCCATAGGGATTTCATGGCTCAATATCTTTAAATTAAGAGGTAAAACCTGTTATTATTATTTTGACCACTCTTTTAAAAGCTGGAAATAAAACACAGAAATGCCTTCTTGTGATAAGAAAGCAAGATAAATCATTCAAGATTGGTCCTTAACAGAATGCTGTTTTACTGATATTTAGCATAAGTTACACATTTTCATCTTGGGGAGAAATAAAAGTATTTGTTAGTTCCCCTACACCTTTAGGATATTTTTGCCTCAATAAATAAAACTTGAAACAGAAATTGAAGAGAGTAAGTTTTCCACAACTGACTGAGCATTTGATAATAGCATTACATAAAGCACAGAACTGAGGCACAAAAATGTATGGAGATGAAAATCTGCAGGGTAAACTAAGAGGTGAAATTACTCAGTTATTCTTTCTGATAAGAAGCACTTCCCTTGGAGTAGATCTTCCTATGGTAGATAGATACTGTACAAATATTCAGGCCATTTCAATTTAGAGTCTGCTAACAGTTCTAAAATGCAATTTTTTTCTTTAATAAGTTACAATCTTAGATGCCACCATTTCTGACAGATACAGCCTCGTTCTTTTTACAGAAACAGAATGCCATCCTGTTTGATCCCTTACTGTAGTCTGATAAACTTCACTATCACTCCACAGCGTTATTAAGAATGACAGATCAGTAGTGCTATAAGGAAAAAGAGTCTTTTAAATTTGTTTTCCCATGAAAGGACCCACAGAAATGGCTGCCTGGTTCTCTGTAGAGCAGTCTCCACAGCAACATTAACTTCTAGTCACTACCGTTTCACATTCACAACTACAGCACTGCAGTCTGATTTAAGTCTATATTGGAACTGTTGAGCTTATGGAATGAAAATATGAAAGAGGACTAGCCTGTGGCCAGAAACCAAAACAGCAATCAAATGATTCATATTAACAGATCATAAATTAGAATTAAACCTGGGCAATATGTGTAAAGTAAGATGTTTACAGAATTTTTATCTAGATTCTTTTGGCCTACATCTAAAGTAAGTTATTAAAACCAGTATGTTCTACTTCTTACTTATTTAAAGAAGACTAAGTCTTAAACTGAAACACTTACCTGAGAATATCATAGCTGGCAAAGTCCCACTGGTATAATCCTAGGGCTGAACTGCACACTATGTATTTACCATCAAAGTGCAGTCTGGGCTGTAGGGAGATGCTGCGATCTTCAGAAACGGACAGTGTTTTTAAGCACTTGCAGTTTATTTCCCTTCCAATAGGCCAAATCTACAATTAAAACACAGTTTAAGACCATAAAACATTCACATTATAAACCGTTACACAAATAGCCTCACAGTCTCTCTTTAAGCATCGGGTAAATGTGTGCATGTTTTTTCAGAAATATTTATCTCCTTTAGGTAGGAACATCAATTCTGTAAGTGACTTGTCTTACAGTATTTTTGCAGTATGTGTTGTTTCTAGCCTAAAAAATCCCAGTGAAAATGGGTGCTTTACAGAATGGCAAAAAAATTAACTATCCAGTTGGACAGAAATGTAACGACATTTCAGTTATGAAGCACTTCCACAGCCACAAACTATTTACAGCACTCTCCAGCCCAAAAGTCCCCAAGAGTAACAGTACTTGCAGTTAAGTGGTTCCCTGTCAAGTTAGCACATTAGGCATGCACTGAAAGCACTTACTTTTTGCATTACCATTCATGTAGAGCTATCATTTAAATCTAAACATGAAGAAAAGCATCGAAAAGTTAGCTTCCGAAGAGTTGCATGTCTTGTACGCAACTTTACAAGCAGGCAATATGGGAGAAAATAAAGTCATCTATTATTCGTAAACTTCAGTGAAGCACTCAAGCATTTTATTTCCCTGGGTATCAAAATGATATACATAATGATATACGGTACATACCTTGATTTCATACTTATCTGCACTTAGAAGAATATAATCCCCAGGACTATGCATAAGAGACTTGACTTTGCACTTCTGCAAAACTACCTGTAATTGAAGGATGTAATGATTTATGTTGATGCTGCTAAATAACCAAACTTTCATTTGCATTTTTCACTTCATTGACAATGTGTATACTGTACTCTTGTATAAAGGCAATACAAATACTTTTAGTAACTGAAGGGAAACTACAGTATACACTTCTCTTGTTCCTACTAGTGACAACTTACTGCATTAATAAGCGAACATACGTACTTCACCTCTAGAATTACCCCCCCACCTTCCAAGTTCTGAAATACTTGGAAGAAAAATACTGTTTCTTGACTTCAGAACTCTTTTCATACTCAGATTTTGGTTATCAGACCATCAGTTTTTCTACATAATTTTTAAAGTAGCTTGCTTTCAGAACCATTGTTTTTATTCAGTCTTTGAATCAAACACTGATTCCTAATATTATTCCAGCTGCTTTGGAATAGAAATATCTTCAATGGTCTGAAAGGTTTAACTATAGCTTCTTTAAGTATTTTTTCTGCTGAAATATTATTTTGCAGTATTTCCTGATGTTCTTCAGATTCTATACCTAGGTACAGGGTTAGGATTAGGAAACAGAAATTTAGAACATGTTACAAACTTATTGCAAGTAAGTGTTTTGCAAGATTAATTAAAAATCAATATTCCCACCTTAGTGACCCATTCTGTGTGTCCAGTAAGGGTATTCAGGCACGTTCCTGTTGATAAGGCCCATACTTTCACAGTGAAGTCTGCAGAGCCACTGACCAGAATATCAAGTTCATCATTGTAATCCACACTAAAAACTACAAGCAAAGAGGGTACTAAATAAGGAATACCAGTCTCTATGCACGCGTTTTTCTGTAAGTGAGACACTAACTAGTAGCCTCTATATGAATTTAGTAGCCTCTAAATTCGTATGCTACTACAGCTTTAACTGTTGTTCTTGACCTGTGTATGTGAATTGTTGCTCTGGATTCCTAAGCTTACACTGCAGAATTACTGATTTTTGTCCAAATTAAGAGCACGTACATCAGTAGTTCCTTTATGGTTGGATTATGGCAAAGCGTAACTTAAGCTAGTTCCTATTTTAAGAGTTGTAGTAAGTCAATTCCAGCAGGATTACTACACTTGATATATCTCATTACTCACAGGGGAACAGACCTACAGCTGAGTTGAGGGTATTTTGCAGTAGAGGACAGAGAAGTTAATTATGAGGAAAATGCAAATACGGATTCCCAGGTCCTATTCCTTTGCAGGAAGCCCACCTCCAGTCTGGGGATATAAAGAACTGCTATTGCCATGTGCTGCTCCCTGCTACCTAGGGTTTGCATCTTTTTGGTAGACTTGAAAGTACTGAATAACCATGGCATTTAGTATTATTTTCATGCAACTGCAAAACACTACATGGCTAAGCTTTGGCATTATTCAAGGGCAGACACATCTAGATCTGTTCTGGCTGGTTTCCGCCCCACCCCAAAAGGTGACGTGGGAGAGGGCCTAAAAAAAGAAAAAGCTATTGTGCAAAGAGCTAACTTAAATTATAATTTGTTTGATCATGATGTATGTTACTTGACTGGTGAAATTACAAATTGAAAAGTTCAACATACCTGCCCCAGTATGTCCTCTAAAATGCTGTGTCTTTGCCCCAGAGCTCCATTCCCAACAGGCTACTGTGTTATCAAAAGATCCTGTTACAAGCTTTTGTTCATCAAACTTCACTGCAGCACAAGTGTGTGTCTGGATACCATATATGCACTGACCTGTGCTTACATCCCACAGTTTTGCAGACAAGTCATCTGATCCTAGAATATAAAAGAACAGGGTAATTGGAAACAAAGAGTAAATAATATTTCCACTCCTATACTCATCTTCCATGTTTGTCTTAAATATAGTATTTTCATGGAACCACAGAGTGGTTATGGTTGGAAAGGACTCTGGAGGGCAACTCTTCCAACCCCCCTACTCAAGCAGAACCACCTAGAGCCATTTGCTCAGGACCATGACCAGATGGCTTTTGAATATGTCCAAGGATGGACGTTCTACAATCTCGCTGGGCAACCTGTGCTCAATCACTCTCACAGTGGAAAAGTGTTTTAGAGGGAACCTCCTGTGTTTCAGTTTGTGTCCACTGCCTCTTGTCCCGACACTGGGCACCACTGAGAAGAGCCTGGCTCCATCTTCTTTGCATCCTCAATTCAGATATTTACATTGGCTCCATCTTCTTTGCATCCTCAATTCAGATATTTACATACATTGATAAGATCCTCCCTGAGCCCTCTCTGGGATAAAAAGTCCCAGGTCTCTCAGCCTTTCCTCATATGAGAGATGCTCCAGTCCCTTCATCATCTTCATGGCCCTTCGCTGGACTCTCCAGTGTGTCCACATCTCTCTTGTACTGAGAAGCCCAGAACTGGACACAGTACTCCAGGTGTGGCCTCGCCACTGCTGAGTGGAGGGGAAGGATCACCTCCCTCAACCTACTGGCAACACTCCTAAAGCAGCCCAGGATACCATTAGCCACCTTTGCAGCAAGGGCATGTTGGTGGCTCATGTTCAACTTGGTGTCCACCAGGACCCCCAGGTCTTTTCTGCCAAGCTGCGTTCCAGCTCGGTGGCCCCCAGCATGTACTGGTGCCATGAAGTTGTTCCTCCTCAGGTGCAGGGCTTTGCATTTCCCCATGTTGAACTTTTTCTCATTAAATAGTACTTTCAAGCTGCTTGAATGGGGAATAAGCACTAGTTTTAAGTCTCGGCACTACAGCAAAGCATCTTGTTTTCATGTTAATTAAGCTACTAGGCCTTCAAGTTTCCTCATACCCTTTTAGCACCTTCCATAGATTCCAGCACTGCCTCTGATTGACAGTGTCTATTGAAACAGACTCATGGATGTTTTACATGATACATCACTCTCAGGTTTCTCTCCCCAAAGTTGTTTCTTCTTTTTTTTTTTTTTTTTAAACTCTTAGCAGTAAGTCCAGACTGCTGGCCTTGAAGAACCGAATAAAACCCCGGACTCTTACACCTGTTGTTTCTCCTGGTGGTTTCAGCACAAAAGTGTGTGACTTTTCAGAAAGTTTTGACAATGCTGCTTCCTGTGTATTTACGTTCCCTGCTGAGTAGGGAAGTGAAAGACTGGCTAGAGTCCAGTTGATTTCTAGTAACCATCTTAACATACCAACAAATATGGGAGTACTTAGCCAGTATTCCCAACTTATTCTATAGCATTGTCGTCTCAAATGATTGGGAAATCCTTGGAATACGCTCCGACAGCAGTTTATTGTAACTTTGTTACTATTCTTTCATACTTAAGGTTTCATATTTGTTCTGGATGTATTTTTAAGTTCAAACTGAAATCTTTAAGTCTGCAGTCTTCAGGAAGGAAGCTGAAATTATCATTACAATGTGCAAGTCAGACTAATAGCAAGGGTAAATCTAGTTTACAGGTCTTCATACAAGCACTTATGTTAAGAACTGAAAGTGCTTACCAACTGTATCAGAGAAATTGTCTCGTTTCAAGGAAGAAGACAGACTTTTCCTGCCACACCCTGGGAGACTGCAGTGATCACATAGCCCAAACAAGGTCCCTTTAACTGGAAGTTATCCTCTTAAGAGGATAATTAACATATCTGTACTTCTCAAATGGGCTTACTAAGCTGAAGCATGATACTTGCTGTTACTGTTTTTTTAACCGAGAAAGAAATTGGTCTCCCTGTTTTCCTATTAAAGTGACTAATGAGTTTATTAGTGTGCCAGGTGTTTCAGAAATTGAAAAAAAAGTAATTTTGAATCATCTTAAACTGCATTAGCACTACAAAAATAATATGTCTGGTAAAGGAAAAGCAAATTGTCATTAATTGTGGGGTGGGGACACACACATGCACACACAAAGAATTGTAAGACTCACAAGTTTTCTGTCCTTCCTACCTGTACACAGAAGTCCATCTTTATAGTAAAGTGCATATACTCTGGCACTGTGTCCAATTAAAGAGGATGTCTCAAAGGCTTCGTGGTCCTTCAGTTGCTTCATCCTTAGAATAGCCTTTAGGTAAACCTTCTTCCAGTGTAGAGGATCCTGAACAGAGTCATCTATTTGCCAACCCAAATTCTTACATGCAGTCTGCCACACCTCTGTACAGGCACTTATAACCTTATTCCACTGCTTAGAGACGAGGCAACATGTGAGTAAGGTCTGAGGATCAAGCCATTTTAACAGATAAAAACTAAGTTCCAATGGAAGAAGTTTGAGGAAGTCCCTCTTGAGGAGAATCTCTAGATTATTGGAGAGGTGCCTGAGCTGGACTGCTCCACTCAAGCTAATCAGGTGATCCAGAGTTTCATTTTTCTGCAAGTCCGTCAGAGAAAGAAATGTAACAGAAATGTTATCAAGCCATGCTTCAAAGTCCTTTTTCTCCATAAGGTTATGGAAAAATTTACCTGTGATACATCAAAATACTGTATTAGTTCCGTTCAGAAAACAAGGTAAGCATCACATCTTTATTACTGGTACATCAGTATTCCAAATGGCATGTTAAAACATAGACTAAAGTGACCAAATGCATTTTAAAATAGTCATTAGGTTAGGACTAAGCATTTGCATGCACTTTGAACTATCATTTGTCCCACATCAGACTTAGAAGTGAATTGGATGGAGCTAGTGAATGTTAGCATTCATATGAATGTTAACATCCTTCTTGTTCTAGGTTAACACTTTCAAATTCTGAATCCAATAAGGTAAGGGTTAGTTTAAGTTTTAAACCTATTATAGCAAATAAACACTCTTACAGTTTACTCATGGATTATACTGATAAAGGGAAGAAACCAAAGCATATAAGCAGAATTATAAGCTAGTTACTGACAGAACTTATTCATACCTTGGTCCTGAACTATTTTAAACGCAAAGCAGGTAACTGTATTTTTTTTCAAAAGAAGCTACAGAGAGATGTCTGAAAAATTGTGTTGAAGGATATGTTAGCTGTCTTTCTATTTGGCTCGTGTAAAGACTAGATTGTGCTGGTCTAGTATCAGTTTTGACATGTCTGCACTGCTTTGACCTAAACGCTTTTTTTTTTTTTTTTAAATTCCTGGGTTTTTTTCCTATTTTCTCAGTTTATTTCCAATGAAAAGAATTAACTGTAAAACTGAAGGTTTGAAATACTGTAACCTCCTGAACTACGTGATCTGTATGCATTTATACTATCCTGCGGCATCTCAAGTTCCTACAATAAGCCTGGACAAGTGATTAACGAGATAAATGTCGGGCAAACAGTTAAAACCCCATAATTATTTATTTCCTCTGGAAGATCCAATTCAATTCATTAGACACCCGGCTGAATTTAATTGATGGAAGCTCCCAAACCCAAAGAATTGAGGAATCTGAGTGGGAGCCAATAACATGTTTATTTCTATACAGACATTTTACCTTCACAGAATAGGATCTTAGAGTACGCCTCTTAACATGGCATAGTAGTATGGAAAAGCAGTCTTCACTATGAAAGGCTGCACATGGCATGCAATTGTTGATAAACACACAAGAAGGTACTGGGTGTCAAATGCAGAAAAACAGCTGCTCCTACCAAGCTACAAGTTCATACAGTAACTTCTCCTGCTGACAGCACTTACCGGCTTTCCTCAGCACATACGGTAGCGAAAATATTTGCTGTTCTAACAGGCATGTGTTCTCTTTGAAACGAACAACAATTTCTAACGGGCTCCCTAAGAGTAAAAAAGTAGGCGAGCTCTAAGGCGTCTGTTGTCTTCCATACGGGCGCTACCACTGAAATCGAGGGCTGCCGCGAGGCCCCGAGACGGCGGCCCGCAGCTGCCCGCGCGAGGCTCTTTTCCAGCCGTCGGCCGGCCGGCCCGATCCGCTCCCCCCGCCCACTCCCATATACCTCCGCACGCAAACAAGGCGGCCAGGACTGGAGACTTCCAGCGCCGCTGCCGCCGACAGCCGCCGCGCCGCTCGCCCGAGTCCCGCGGCGCTCACCTCAGGTAGCTGCCGGGCGCGGAGCATCCTTCGGCACGCAGCAGCAGCAGCCGCCGCCGCTCGCGCGGCCCCCCCGAGCCCGGCACGGGCTGGGGCTTCCCCGCGGCCATCGCTCCCACGGCAGGACAAGGCTCCCAGCGCTTCCGCGGCCCGCACCGCAACCTGCGGGCGACCCGCGGCGGGCGGTCGCCCTCGGGCGGGGACGCGGCGCCTCAGCCACGCTCCGGCGCGGGGAGGGGAGGGGGGCGGGCCGGGGCGAGCCCCGCGCCGCGGCCCCTGCGCCGGGGGAACCGGCCGGCACCCGGGGGGAAAGCGCTCCGCAGAGCCCGCTGCTCTCCGGAGCCAGGCAGCTTCCGGCGCGCTCCCCAGACGTCATCGCGCCCCGCTGCCACACTCGAGCCGCTTCCGGCCGGAGGCCGGACTGGGGTCTTCGAGCGCCGCGGCCGGCAGCGTGGCCGAGGGCCTGCCCCGCCCTGCCCCGCTACCGCTGCCCGCACAGCCTGAACCGAGGCCGCGGCCGGGCGCGCGGCTCGCAGCGGCTGCCCGCGGAGAAGTGGCTGTGGCTGGCCGCGCCGAGGCGCTCCCCGCAGGCAGAACATGGCTGCAGAGGAGTCTCGCTGCCTGCTGGGCCACGCCGCTTCGGACTCTTGCCCCAGGTGAGCGCGCCGCGACACCCGCCGCTCTGGCGGGCTCGGGGACAGCGGTGGCTGCCCTGGAGCTCGGCCGCGGCCGATAGCGGGGAGCGGCCGAGGCGAGCTCTGGGTCGAGCCCTCTGCCGGGCCCCCCCGGAGCGTTATCGGCCCTCGTAAGGGGCCGGAGGTGGGGGCGGCGTGATCCTTGTCGGCCTCTTCCGCCTCAGGGTGCAGAACAAGAAGCTGTACCTGGCCACGTTCGCTGCTGTCCTGGGACCCCTGAGCTTTGGCTTCGTGCTAGGCTATAGCTCACCTGTTATTCCAGAGCTGAGGAAGATCAGCGATCCTAAATTAAGAATGGACAGCAGTCAAGCCTCGTGGTTTGGGGTAAGTCTCTGTTTGTATATGCTCCTTGACGGTGTTTTGATCAACGAGTTAATGTTTATTTTGATTTTCAAAACACCTGCATACTCTTGCACGTTTTTTTGGAAGCTGCTATTTACTTTTCAAGATTTTAAAAGGAATTGCTGTCTGTTGTTTATATTTATTTATATATATGTAAAATAATTTTTTTTTACTTGTTTTTTGAAGTCAGTAGTAACATTAGGAGCTGCTGCCGGAGGAATACTAGGAGGCTATCTTGTGGATAAAGTTGGGAGAAAGCTGAGTCTAATGCTGTGCTCAATACCATACGTTTTTGGATATATAGTTATTATATCTGCTCAGAATGTTTGGATGCTTTATTTTGGACGAACGCTGACAGGCTTAGCCAGTGGAATTACTTCGCTTGTCGTTCCAGTAAGTAAGATGTTTTTCTGTGTGTGTGTGTGTGTGCATGTGTGGTGGCTTGTTTGTTTGTTTGGGGGTGGGGTGGGGTGTGTGTTTCTTTTTCCTTAGCATTATTATAGGTAGCTTGGGCAAAGTAACTGAATAACTGTAGCCAAGGCAGCTTGTGGATTTAGAAGAAACTGATTTTGATTGGTTTTAATCATTAAGAAAATATAAATAGAAGAGATCTTGTTTCTTCTAGTGGCACGTCTGTCCTATGCATTCCTGATACAGTGATGTGATCTTTCAGATTATTAGTCCTTTATTTGATCGCTTCTGTTTATGTTCTCCTATAGTCTAGTAATATTTATCTCTTCAAATTCCTCATATGTAACATTGGGGGGGAGTTGGTTTGGTTTTTTGTTGGTGTTTTGTTTTGTTTGGTTTTGGTTTTTATTTTTTATTACCAGCTGCTTCTAATAGTCTTATATTTCACTTCAACTTCTTGGTTTTGCAGATAAACTATGGCTGCTCACTCATCCTAGAGTAATGCCAAATAGTGCCTTCTAATTCCATTTAACTGTTATCTTCTGAATATTAACTTTTCCCATGCATTCAGGAATATATGTGCAGTAGGGAAACAGAGATAATACATTCTGTTGTCATCTGTCTTCTCTGGTATTATTTGGCCTTTTGGATCTAGCTGAATAGGTAGTAGTGTGAAATAAATTATCTAGAATTCAAATTTGTTTCTTTTCTGGTGGTTCCAGCATTTCTAGCTTTTGAAGTGAGGTCCAAACTAAAAATCAAAGGTTGAAGTACTTGTAATGAAGTATGGAATAAATGCTCGTTCTTTATCAATCTAGATGGTTATAAAAATAAAATCTAATAGATTCAGGGTGGTAGGGTCTAAATGATAATCTTGTGCAACTGTCTCTGTTGTTGGATGTTTGGTTGCTTAGTCTATTGTGTTAATGTCTTTGGAGGAATTCTGTCTGCTTTATCAACGACTGCTTTCTCTTTGTTTCGTGGAGCTGAGCTCTAGGTTCCCATATGTAAAGGCCTTGACCCACAGCCAACGGTAAAAGATCTATGTGACTGCAGTGATGAGGGAGGAGACTGTCATATGTAATACCAAGTTTTTGTAGCTCTAAATTATTCTTGAAATAAGGATTACTTATTTTCCTTCCAGAAGAAGTAAGAACTGTGACCTTAGAAATAATTGTATGTAATAAGTATGAGGGATTTCTTTTTTATGTATACAGCTAAACTGTAGCTGTTGACTTGGGGTCGATATATTAAAAAATAGCTGAGAAGTTTAAGTTGATCCCAAATATTGGATGAGGTGTAATGCTGTTCATATAGTCTGTGTTAAGATGAGCTGTCAATTTTGAACTTCAAGGAGAATGAAATAATTTGCACTCTTTATTTTGAATTAAAAATGTAAAACTTTCATTGCAAACAGTTTTATATGTGGCTTGGGCTACATGTTTATGCAAAGACTCTTCCCAGTTCTAGACTGCTTTGCAATGATGTGTTTCTTGTTGAATATGGCTAACAAAGGAAGCTCTTACTAATGCAAGTTTCTTCACCTTTGGGATACTGATACTGCATCAACATTCTTCTGGCTTAGGTCCTCCCTTTTTTCCAGGGTTTTTCATAATGCCAGCATACATTTCTGAGAGAGTACTTTTCTACTCACTCCATTTTATTGAGGCTTTTTTTAAGGACAGGAGTTACTAGGAAATGCATCTGTGTTTTTTTCAGAAATGAATTACTTATCAAGTCCTTGATCCAAAATTGAATGAAAGTAATTATTAGATGTTTTCTCCCTATGTTTTAGGTGTATATATCTGAAGTATCACATCCTAAAGTCCGTGGTATGCTTGGCTCTTGTGTTCAGTTGATGGTGGTGACTGGCATACTGGGAGCCTACATTGCAGGTATTGACGTTAGGGCTGTAGGTTATAAAAAATAATTAGTATGTGTAATGAAAGAACTACACTGAAGAATTGAAAGTAAATGTTAATTTGTTTGTACAACTAATTGGTGTTCATAGTCCTCTATCTTTCCTTTCTGTTACCCAGGAGTAACACTGAAATGGCGCTGGCTAGCAGTGTTGTGTTCTTTTCCATCCTGCATAATGCTGTTGTTCATGTCCTTCATGCCTGAAACACCAAGATTTCTGCTGAATCGGAGCAAACGCTCAGAAGCCATAGCCTCTTTGCGCTTTCTGCGGGGACCACATGTGGACCATGAATGGGAATGTAGGCAGATTGAAGCTGGTGTTCAGGAAGAGGTGATGAGAATCTGATGTACTCTTAAAAACCTTTTCGTATGGAGGTAACATCTGAAAGCGTGTAGTGTAATTAAAAGGATTTTACCAAAGCTTAGTTAATAGCCTTTTCTACAAATGGTGGTCCAAACCTGTTCCCTCATACAAATGATACTCAAGAAGCAAGTGAGATTGAATCTTTTTTCCTCTACCTTTCAGCTGCAAGTGCTATCACCGTTGGCTGCCATCAGTGTACATTAGTAGCAGTCAGGCTCACGATCTTGTTAATTGTATATCAGCTATCTAGTTTTTTGCTTTATTTAGCAATTTTGTAGGACTGTTCAACACCTCTAACACTAACTTCCTATTGTTTGTGTTGTATGAATGCATTCTCTCTTGCATCTCTAAAGGCATCATTTAGCCTCTTGTGAGATGTCTGCTTAAATAGGCAGGTCTAATCATTGAAGTTTGGTTCCTGTAAACCCTGGATTCATTCATGTTAACTTTCTCTACAAAGTACTGTCAATTTCTGTCTCTATGTATTGGTTTTGTGTGGCAAGGTTTTGGTAGCGGGGGGGTTACAGGGGTGGCTTCTGTAAGAAGCTGCTGGAAGCTTCCCCTGTGTTCGAGAGAGCCCATATCAGCCGGCTCTAAGACGGACCCGCCACCGGCCAAGGCTGAGCCAATCAGCAATTGTGGTAACGCCTCTGTGATAACATTTTTAAGAAGGAAAAAAGTTGGGATGGAGAGAGGAGTGAGAACATGTAAGAGAAACAACCCTGTGGACAGCAAGGTCAGTGAAGAAGGAGGGGGAGCAGATGCTCCAGGCACCGGAGCGGAGATTCCCCTGCAGCCCGTGGTGAAGACCATGGTGAGGCAGGCTGTCCCCCTGCAGTCCATGGAGGTCCACGGTGGAGCAGATATCCACCTGCAGCCCGTGGAGGACCCCACGCTGGAGCAGGTGGGTTCCCGAAGGAGGCTGTGACCCCGTGGGAACCCCGCACTGGAGCAGGCTCCTGGCAGGACCTGCAGATCTGTGGAGAGAGGAGCCCACGGAGCAGGTTTTCTGGCAGGACTTGTGACCCCGTGGAAGGGCCCACGTTGGAGAAGTTCGTGGAGGACTGTCTCCCGTGGGTGGGACCCCACGCTGGAGCAGGGGAAGAGTGTGATGAGCCCTCCCCCTGAGGGGAAAGAAGCGGTAGAAAATAACATGTGATGACCGTAAACCCCATCCCCGTCCCCCTGTGCCGCTGGGGGGGCTTGGTGGAGAAATCCGGGAGTGAAGGTGTGCCCGGGAAGAAGGGAGGGGTGGAGGGAAGGTGTTCTGAGATTTGGTTTTATTTCTCATTACCTTGCTCTCGTTGACTTGTAATAGAGTTAATTGTCCCCAAACTGAGTCTGTTTTGCCCGTGACGGTAATTCGTGAATGATCTCTCCTGTCCTTATCTCAACCTGCAAGCTTTTTTGTTATATTTTTCTCTCTCCTGTCCAGCTGAGGATGGGGGAGTGATAGAACGGCTTTGGTGGGCACCTGGCGTCCAGCCAGGGTTAACCCATCACACTCTAGAACCTGAGAAAAGGGGAAAAATGATTTTCAGGAGTTCTCAGATACCTCAAATGTAAACATTTTTACTGCTAAGGCACTTAGTTTTGCTAAAGGGGGGGGTGGAAAACTTACTAAGTTTGAACAGATTGAAATGTTCTGAAGAGGTTTTTGTTGGTTTTGTTCTTTGATTTGAAAGAGGAAATTTTTCACCAAGTCATTGCTTAATTTTTTAACAGGGACTGAATCCCTCTGAATTTAAGAACCCCTCAATCTACAGGCCACTTCTTATTGGTGTGGCTCTCATGTTCTTCCAGCAAGTAACAGGCATTAATGCAGTTATGTTTTATGCAGAAACTATCTTTGAAGATGCAAACGTCAAGGTAATCGGGGTGTGTTTCCAAACTGCCAAATGTCTATAATAGTTTGAGCTTAGTTAGTGCTATAGTAAGTCTAAAACACATAACAAACTGACTTGATAATGATCCTCCCTCTGTTATAAGTAACAGTGTTTGGGTTTTAGTGGGCTTTTTTGGTTTGGATTCTAGATACCCTCTTGACTGTGTTACTCTGGCATACCTGATGTTCTGGTTTTTTTGGGGGGGGTGGGTGGGGGAAAGTATGTTGTGTTTTGCTGGTCTGAAACTTTGATAGTGATAGAAATCCTATTATAGTCATCTTTGTATATAAATTTTTTTTGTCAGCAGTGTTTCAGAGACAGTGAAACTCTAGGAAGAAGTGGTGGCTTATTTTAAAGTTTATTAGGAGACCAGTATGTTGTGTTAATTGGTGATTTTTTTTTTTTTTTTTTTAAGCTACACCCTCCCCCCTTCCCCCTTAATTTCTGTGGCATAGTTTGTCTTCTTTCAGATTCATGAAACAAATGCTTTTGCAATGCTTGATAAGTGATCCTCTTACCAGCCTGGAAGAGCAAATTCTCTCTACCTCTTACTTTATTTCAGGACAGCAGAATGGCTTCTGTTGTTGTGGGTTCCATACAAGTATGTTTCACTGCTGTGGCTGCACTTACCATAGATAAAACTGGACGAAAAGTGCTGCTTTACATATCTGGTAAAACATGTTACTATATGTAGTACCAAAACTATATTCTTAACTGTTGGGGGAATTAAGTATTGCAATGTATGCATTTTTTAAGTGGTTTTGTATTTATGATTTGGTATAACTATAGACTTAAACTCATAAGAGGAAACTATCACCTTATAGATACATTGTAGGTGGAACCCCTTGAAACTACATATGGCAATCTTTTTGTCTTCTTACCAGGCCAGATTTTATTTTGAAATAGCTATGTCACGGAGACGGTTCTTGTACTGCGATAATTTTTTCTGCTTAATGAGATTCAGTGATGTCATGATACATTCTCATACCCAAGTTGTCAACAAATGGCTGTTTCAAAGTAATTTCTCCATGGCTGCTGCTATTTTCATGGGACATTGTGGTGCTTAGTTATATAAGACTATAGTTAAAAATTTTAACTTAAAAGTAATGTGCTAAATAAAATGAATTCTGTTTGATATAGTTATTGTGCTGCACACTCAATATTAATGACTGCTGTCAAGACAATATTGTTTGGCTAGTGTTTAGAATGCTTGTCTGGCATCTTTCACTCCTGTCAGGGCCAGTATTTATTTCCAAGAACAGTATCTTTTAAGAAACACTTCTGTGAGGGCCAGCATATCTTAGATTTGGTTGACCAACTATGTTCTGTTTCTCAGAAGAATACCCAGCTGGCAACCAGTGACAGCTTGGGTTATTGCTTACTTTTCAGGGATAATCATGGCGCTCAGTACTGCATTGTTTGGGCTTTACTTTAAAATGGTCCTTTCAAATCGAAACAACTCATCAAATCCTGATACATGGTTCACTCTAAATTCAGCATCCCCAGGAACAGAAAGCGGCATATCCTGGCTTGCAGTAGTGAGCCTAGGGCTCTTCGTTGCTGGTAAGTGGAACATGCTTCTAACTAGCCATTACACAAAACTCAAACCTTCTGATGAATGTGTCAATTTTGTTCCATTTTGTCACATTATTGATGAATGGAAATGAGTTATGTCTTTGACAGACCTTTTCAGTATATACTGCACAGTTGGGCTGGGGGGGGTCACAACCCTGGTGATAGAGCTAGCAGCTTAGTAAAGCCAATTTCCTAGAAAATGAGTTTATACCTCCTTGTGCTAATAGTAAGTCTTAATTGTTCAGGTTAAACTGCTTTACAGTTGTTAATGGAAAAAACAGTCTTTGTTAGTGTCTGAGCCACACTGAATTCTGTGGTGGTACAAGGCAGCAGCTGTTAGAAACAAGGTCAGTTTTTAAGCTTACCAGTTCAGAGATTTCATGGCAAGAAGTTCTGCTTGTTAAGAATATTCTTGTAATTAATTTGATGTAAAATGCACTAGTGTTGATCATGCTGCCCTAAAATAATTTATGCTCGTTCCTTCTGGTAGAGGTACTGTTTTTGGTATCGTCCAAGAGTCAAGTGAAAACTGCATGCCCCTCTCTTGACTAACTTGGGCATAATTCAGTCCTCCCTTTAATACGTACTTGCATTTATTCTCTTCTGTTTGTAATTGCAGGTTTTGCCCTTGGCTGGGGTCCCGTTCCATGGCTGCTGATATCCGAAATCTTCCCACTTAAAGCTAGAGGCATATTGAGTGGTGCTTGTGTGTTAACAAACTGGGTTATGGCCTTCTTGGTAACCAAAGAATTTCATGATTTTATAGTAAGCATCATAAATTACAACCTGAACTTTCTTTTCATAGGGAAATTTATTAAAGATGCTCCTGAGCGAGCCTTGGGCCATAGTCTTCTCTGGCAATACAGAACGGTAATTGTGCAGTAGTGAGCTGTAATAATGTGGTTTTTGTTGTTTCCCTTCCCTCAGGGTTTCTTAACATCCTCTGGCACGTTCTGGCTCTTCTCAGCATTCTGCTGCCTCAATATAACTTTTACAGCCTTTTATGTTCCTGAAACAAAAGGACGGACCCTGGAACAAATTGAGGCCTACTTCAGAAGATCTTAATCCTAAGGCTTTTTATGTTGATATGAAACCTTCATATCATGAATTATGGTGCTATGGTTGAAATTAACTGGCACATATCTCAGTTACTAAACTTGCCATCAAATAATTTTAATGAATTTTGTAAAACCTGAATTCTGTTTTTTAAAAACTATCTATGGGGATCTGCATAGACTTCTGCATACTCCCTGTAGTAAATCTCCCTTGTGCAGGGAGATTTTTCTTCAATACCTGTGTCCTTTTCACCTAGTACAGACTGACTATAATGGCCAAGTAAGAACATTAAATGTATTGGCCAGTATCTTTTTTCCAAGATGTAAATTAAGATCTAATTTTGTAAATAAATAAATTTCCATGGTCCAATTTTACCTTTCTCTTATGGTACATGTTACAGTGAAGAAATTAATGATGTAGCCTGGCTAATGTTAATTTCAGAGAGCAATACTTTACCTTTGTGTTGCTGTTAACTATTTTGGGGATGCCTGAGCACAGAACAAGTCTTGGTCCCAACTGGAGATGAATGCTTGGCTTTCATGGGTGTTAAGTGTTAAAAGTTGCCATTATTTTTTTCTATTGCTGTCAAGGGGGCTAGGAATGCATTTAAATCACAAGAAGGGTTGTAGCTCTTAAGAGAATGTATTTTAGAATTCAGGAAAGAGCATTGTTTTTCAAAAGGAATTACAAGGTCTTGGAGACAGCAAGAATATACTCTTAGTCAGAAAAGGAGAAAAACTATCTTTTGTAGTGTTAATTTAAGGGGTAGAGATCAGCAACTGGACCAGGTCTCTGAAAGTCTAAATGATACCTGGAAACAAACCAATGCTGGATATAGTTCTTGTCAAAGATGGGTAATGCGTAAGACACAAACACCAACGTCACAGGTATGATACAGCACTTAAATGAATGACATCTCTGAAACAAAATTTCTAGAGAACTCAAATGGAAACAGTAATCCAGAGCTGTCTGCAATAGTATACTACCTCCTGTATTTTAGTTTCTTGTCTGATGAACCAAATTTGGAAAAGGCAGTAGTTCTGCATGTGTGAAAGAAGTGAGGTCAAATTTATGGTATATTACATATGAAGGAATAAATCATCTGTTACTCCTTCACAAAGGTGATAAATGGCACTTAAAACAGTTCCAGCTGTGATAGGACTGTTTCTATTTGGATGTCACATCTAAAACACAAACCATATACACTATCACATGACATTAAAAACAATGGTAATACATTGGCATTTAAGACAAGTGGTAGATAAAGAGTTTTTGATCACAAACATAGCAACAGTCTTAACAATATGCAATTATTAAATTACAAAGCAGCTGACATTCCAGGTTGATAACACTTTTTGCATAAACCTTTAGAGACATCACATTTTCCATTCAACCAGCTAAATACCTAATAAATAGAGCTATAAATAAATATGCAGAAAATAATCTCTTAAATTTTCTCTTTAAATCATGTGCTAATATCATGATTTCCAGTAGCAAACAGGAGTCAGTCAGTTGCAGGTCAGCAACAAAGTGAAGCAGCTAGGCAGTATACAGGGTGGTGAAGTTGCTGTGCTCAACTAGTAAGAGTAAAAATACTTTCTAACCTGCATGCAAGTACAGATGTTTGCTGCATACTGTTATATAAGCTTTCCTGTATTGTTAATAAGAAGTTTTCAGGGTATAATTTATTCCTCTGCAAAATCAGGCTAAGCCTACCTGAGAAAATACTGCTTTAACAGAATTAGCAAGCACTGTGCATATGAACCATGACATCAAATTGTTAATAATGACAATACTGGGGTGCTCATTTTCATACAGAGAAGGCAACAAAAAATGATTCTTAATTCCTGCCCCCACCCTGCCCAAGATCACATTACTTCGGATTCCTATATATGCTTAGGACTTTTAATCCTTTGAAACTTGTGGTAGAAATATATGTATATACATATATAATCTTTTGGGTTTGGATGTGGTTTTTAATCTCAAATGCAGACTAAGCAAACAGCTCTGGAGAAGCTGCTGCATCTGCAAGCACAAGTTATAGACCCACACCTTTAGGAAAACATGCATGAGCTTGAATCCGTGGCTTGGTCAAATATACCTACAACAGCAGAAAGTAAATGTCAGGAGCAGCAACCTTAACCATATGTAACTGGTTATGTAATAGTGTTATACTTCATGTGGGTGCTACCTGTCCCCTGCCCTGTTTAAATACTTAGTTGACTGGCCTAGTACTAAAAAAAATAAATATATATATATACATATACATATATACATACATATTTTAATTTGAATGTACCCATCAATTACAAATGCTTGGACATGTATAGAAATAGTCACATGAAGGCAGACGGCAAACCTGCTATTCATTCTGGGTGCCACTTGCCTCCTGAATGTCATGCATCACAAAAAATACGCCAAACACCAAACACCAACAAAACCCAAACGCCCCACGCCCCCCCAAGAAACCAAACCAAAAAACCCCCACCCCCCAGCTCCAAACCAGGAAAGCATTGGCATCAGAACAGGCTGTACTTGATCCTTGCACACCAGGTAACCGAAGGTATTCCTACATCTGTTCAACCTAGAGTCCAGATCTCTCACTACCATGAATATAACCTAGCCCTTTCAAATTGCATGGGGGTCTTTATCTCTCCTTAGAGAGAAGTATTTTGTAACTCTCATTTATAAAATTTATGTATGTATGTGCACTGCATTGCCACTAGAAGGGCAAGCTGGACAGAAATGATTGTTAGTCTGCAACAGTTCCTAAAGCCCAAACTGTAGATTCAAAGATTATCTTTTCTCTCATCTATGAGATGGTCAGCCAACGGCAAGAATGCAGGCTAAAGGCAGCTTTAGCATAAGATGTGGAAGTAGTAAGGATTGTGCTTAGGGTGGACATGGCTCCAATTTGTGCCCAAGACTACTTTCTGAGTTTTAATGAGTAGATGCACACACATGCTGGAAAAGCAGAAGGGAAACAACATGGCTCTAAGGTTGGAGTGAACGACAATTACAGAGCTGTCCATCCCAGTAGCCTTCCAACAAGCCTCGTCATTTTACACCGGTCTGAAGCAGGAGAGGTTGCATAGGTGTACAAAACCCTTGCCCTTTATAAATGATGCACAAGAGCTTATAAATCAATACTACCAGCTGGCTTTTGTTTTGATTTTAATTAGCAGTCTGAATGGTATGGATCTAAGACAATAGTATGAGAGGAACAATGGCTAGAAGTTAGTTCAGAGGATGCTAGCTCATCACACTAAGAAGAGGCATGTAACTCATGGCAGTCTGATGAGTCTGTCAAGAGCCCACAGAAACTACATCCTAGTACAGTGGATATTTGTCCAGTTGTGCCAGCAATTTCACAATTGTGTGATATTTGATCTTTTGATACAATAAATGTGATGAAGACATCACAGAATTTGATTCCTGTTGCTTGTGTTAAACAAAATTTTTACCATGTTCTCTACCTTCTACCTATACTCTGGGCTGCTCTTGTACAGTAAGTAGGTCGTAAACTACATATACATGACCCTAAAGCCTCAGCTACCATCTCTAGGTGTCATACAAACCAAACTAATGTTGCCTTATGCCTCCCAACTTCTTTTGCTAGGTCTAATATTATCCCTACATCCCTGCAAGACACACTGATTAATTACAGAAGCAGAAACTCAAGAAGCAGCAGCCTTGTTAGGGCACTTACTGCATACATTAGGAATGAAGACAGGTAATTTTTTTCCAGGGTTCAGATCCTTCCTGTCCAATATGAGTAATAGTCTATTAGGTCTGGTAGATCCCATTGTGACCTGTGTAACAGCTTGCACCTGACCCACTAAGTAAGTCAAGCGATAGCATAAAATTCAGATGGGAGGTGGCGGGGGAGGCAGTTGCTGGGCTTCCTTCTTCAAACTATACCAACATCCTGTTCCAGATTAAGTACCATGAAGCTAGTCTGATCTGGTTTTGTCTAGTTTAAGCAATCAAATTTAATCTGTACTCCTCACAGTCCTTTTGCTGTTTGTTAGTATTTGCTAGATGTCATCAATGCTGTGATTACAGGCAGACCTTCAAAGGTTCTCACACACATACACTCACACACTCTCTTACTTTACAGCAATACTTTATAGCCACTGGTGTTCTGGTTAAAAAAAAGTAACCCTTGCTTTATGGCCCCTCTTTCTATAATCATGTCTCCATTATGACATAAATGCCATATCTATATGCATCCTGACTACCATCATATCCAGTGGTCAAGCTTTCTGTCAAGCTTTCCTCATTCTTCTTTATCTCCCTCATGCTCCATCTCTAAGGCTTGTCTTTCAGGATACCTAAACAGGTGGTTTGTTCAGGTTCTTCAAAACAAGTTTTAAAATCTCCATATATTGCTTCAACTGCTATCGAACTATGGTTTAGTCATGTTAAATCACACTAGAATAGCACAGGTGAACATCTGCAGTATATTTCAAATCTGATATCCTAACACTGCAAAGTTTCCAGTTAAAACTGTATTCTAACTAAAGCCCCAGTTTTGCAACACCCTGGTACAGTCTTCTAAAACACCCACGTAACAGAAATTAAATACTACATCAATAAATCCATTTATGGAAAAAGGTGATGCTTTTGCTTTCTAAAAATAGCTAAGTGCAAGCCATGCTCCCTAAAATGGATTCTGTAAGTCCACAGAAGTGTTTACAACTTCCAGGAGAATAAGCACCACATGATACTTTCAGATTGATTTTTTTTAAACCTTAGCTGCCCAGATAAATAGGACAGTGTAAATTAACACAATCTCTGGAAATAACATTCTCAAAAAGAATTACAAGCTCTTGCAAAGATTTTGAGCTGGCACTTCCTTTTTAGATGCTTATTAAGGTTCACCCCACACATCTATGAGTGCAAAAATACTAAAATAATAGCAGCCACTGGTTAATACTGCTTCTGCTCCTAGATTAATTACTGTTGAAAATATTGCTTCTTTCCTTGATCAGCCACTCCACCTGAGAGTAAGAAATGATCCTTCCAGACAAGGCCTTGCATATTTTCTTAAGTGGAGCAATTAAGCCATTACATACAATAATCTGGGCAAAAAATACTTTGCAAAAACAGTTTTACATTCAGACAGACCGAAGCAAAAGGCACAAATCTCCAGATGGTCATGCTTGGACAGAAAGTGAAATCATGACACATGAATGGTATTCCAAAATAAAATCAAGGGTACAGAGCATTTCTACATACAGAACAAGAAATACTTGCTAATAAAGCTAAAATCTTCATATATAAAGAGCCTGGAAGCATCACACTTTCATGAAAAAAAACCAAAACCCAACAAATCCCAAAAAACCCAAACAACAACAAAAAAAACCAAACCAAACAAAACCCTTTCAAAATACTGTTTAAAATTGATTTTTGGCACAGAGGAAAGGGTTAAAAAAATAATCAAGCTTTAAACATGAAACCCTGTCCTTTAACATAACAAAAGATCTAAGATGACTATTTAATCATAGAAAACTAGCTTCTTAGCAGTGGAATTTCAGTCTGGATCCAGTTAGAAAAATATGATTATCTGGAATAATGACTTACACTGTTGGTGCAAGAGCAGACAACAGCTAATTCTGATGCCTGCATAGGAATCTTTGTGTAGTCAGAAAGAAAATCAGGGGTTGGCTCTTCTGCCTGTAATGAGAAAATCTGTAGGTGCACTACAATAACAGTTTTCCAGTAGATGGAAAAATACAGTTGGTTTTGTTTTAGTTTTTTATTTATTTATTTATTTCCAATTCTTAAGGAATATTTTGAAAGTTTGTGTTTTCTATAAAAAGTCTCTCTGCTCAAGGATTCTTAATGTCAAAACAGTTTTCAAGTTTCTCTAAAAAATGTGCATGGACAGGCCAGAGCAAAGAAAGCAGCATCTTCACATCTTACCTGATATTTATAGAACATCCTTGATTCTTCAGTGAACATACCATAGCTGCATCATTTCAAGGACAGACTACACTGTTTGGAAAGACCTTGCCTGCAAGCCTTTTTTTTGTTGTTGTTTTGTTTTGTTTGTTTTTTTAAAGACTGAAAAACCAAAAGGAGCAATTGATGTTATAAAATTCCTCTTCCCACATGACAGACTGTTCTAGAACAACTCATGATAGTAATAACAGTGATTAACTTAGCTGAATGTCATTCAGGTACCTCACATTTTAAGAAGCTCAGAACAAGTAATACTTTTTATTTACTTCTGTTTCAGCCTAAATCTCTCATTGATTACCTACTGTTAGAATGCCACAAAAAGTAATGGTTCATTAACTGAGAAAAGAAAACATACCTATGTCAAAGATACAAGCATCATCAAATCAGGCTGAGCTAGCCAGAACAATATGGGTTCTATAAAGATTAATCACCAATACTTCCAGCCACATTTTACCACTAGAAGCAGTGTTTGTGACATTCCCATAGAGCTCATGGAGTTGTAAGAAAATGTGAAGGAAGAAAGGTTTTAAGACTGTCTTCACTTCAAGTCAATGATGTCTTCATCATATAAAGAAATCAGCTGAAATGGATAGCTAGATGGTGAGCTCTCCTCCCTGTTTGCTAAAGTATCAGGATCTGAACTAGTAGAAAGATGACGTCCTTCAGAATAGCTTTCAAAAGAGCCTGAGATTATCCTGCAAAGAGGAAGACAAAAGTTACTAAAAAAATGCACAGATCAGAGCAAGTAGGATCAATGGCTATTTCTAGATTCAATCAAGTTATCCTGAAGACAGAGACAGACCATTAAAACTGAGTTTCTCTCTGTTTTTACTCTACTGAAAATCATTAATAAGCAATGTTAATGAAGCCCCCAGCCCAAATATTTTCCAAATAGTGAAACAAATCAAACATGGTTTTACATTGCAGCAGATTTTTTGTTTGTTTTGTTAATCTCAGTCTACTGTATCTTGGCTGAATTCTGCCACTACTCTACACAAACACAGTGAAAACGAGAATGGCAGTGGGGTCGTAAGCAGAGCCAAACAGACAAATGCTATGGTGTTTCTTCACAAAATTTATTCTGGAAATAGCAACACAAGAGCATATGAAGAAAACAGCAAGCAAGCCTGCACAGTGCAGATCTAGTAGTCCAAATCCTAATGACAGGCTCAACTGCAGCAGGTACCCACAAAATCCCATTTAGTCTTGCTTTGCCCATTAACTTGTCTGTAGCAAAAAGTATAATTGTTTCAGTACTTACAGTATTTAGATACTCCAACAAACACATTAGCATGAAATTCATATTGGTGTACAAAGGTCTCAGTCAGCCCCATGCCAAATGAGATAAGCATGAACAATGAATTCTGAAAACATTTACAGTCTAACTTAGGTTCTTTTCTAAAGCCAGTATATTTACCTGTCACTACTAGTTGATCTTACTGCTCCCTGCTTGGGGTCTGACTGTCTTCGAGGAACCTTTTTTTGCTTCTGTGCACTTTCTGTCTTGGGTATAGGCTCATCCAAGAGGCCTCAATAAAGGAAGAAAAGACTTAATCCTCTCAACAGAAAATAAAGCATTCATGAAAATGTTAATGTATCTGTCACTGGTTTCCATTATTAACTAAATAGTTTCCACCTGACTTAGAATATGGTCACCTTATATGTGATCAGACACTGGCTAGACTATTTGCAAATAATATTTTCTCGCAGTTTCATTTGTTTGTTTATACTACTTATTTATGAATACTGGTTGCACGTTACAAATCTGACTGTGATGGTCCAAAGATTAGAAATTATATACTTAGCAATTGATATGTACACCAAAGAACGAGGAGAGTTTACCCAGCAATTCTTTACGTGTTCTGCTTGCAATTTCTTTAATTTCCATACGAGATAAAGATAGCGAGTGAGTAACTGGAAGAGAGGCAATGCCACTGGATGTTGTAGTAGTAATAACTTTGGGAGCCAAAGGTGACTTTAGAGGTCGTTCAATGCTTCGCCCAACTAGATTACTGAGAGGAATTTTGTACAGGTTTTTGCATGGAACTTCACCTGAAACACAAAAGGAAAAAACAATGTTACACTTTCACAATAGTATCTGTTTTTAATACTTCCAAACAAAAAGTTATACTTGTGCTGGGTGCTTTTTAACCCAAATAAAGAAGATCTTTCTTGCCCCAGAGATCTTTCAATATAAACAGGCTAGGAGGAGGAAGAAATACAACCACATTGTGCAGACTTGCAATTTGACTTAGAGAGAAAAAGATTGACTCTTGTTGATGTGATGAATCAGCAGTGGAACTAGAAGTAAATTTACATGTCCTGAGGCTGGTATTCTGACTATTACACCATGACTCTGCACTCTGTGCAATATTCCCCATGTATTTTAATATGTTGCAAGTATATTGGAGCCTAGATTCCAAGTTGTTTAAATTATGGCTCCTCTTCTTAGGTGACATAAAATACCACGTGTTTTCCTAACTCCTAGAAAGAAACCCACAACTTACCATCAATAGCACTGCCTTTTAAAAACTGAAATTATGATTCCTTTCTCCTTTCCCCTTCTGCCAACAGTGCAGCAGCAGATTTAAGTGAAGAAGATATACATACATCTTGCATTATCTAGTGGATGTTCCCTTGTTTCTCCATTATTGTTCCCCTACAGACTGATTGTTCACAGATCATGTTACAGTAAATTGACTATGCAAACTCTTTCGAGGCTAGAACTACTTCTTACTTTTGGTTCGCAAAAGAGCTTTAACCATCCAGTGATAGTTTAGCTTTTCTTAAATGAAAGGAATGGTGTACGTGCAATCTCAAGTTTTCCCACAATTTTATACCTGTTTTCGCATTATTAGTCTTGGCCATATTGCCAAAGATTCATCAAGCAAGCTTAATTCCTTCCCTCCTACAGAAATGATTTCTTTAAAACAGTGCTACCATGCATTCAAAAGAGATACCATGGGGCAAAAGCTCAGCCAGGTGCTTCATATCTGTGGATAAACAGAAAATCTCTATCTTCCAGACCCTCAACTAGGTACTCAATTTCATCTTACTAAAGATCAGCTGCACTAAGATGTGATAGCTGTTGGAATGATCAGAGATCATTATTCAAGCTGCCTGGAAACATGTTACCTTCTACAGAAGAAAGAGGACATTCTGGCATGTCATAAGCTGTCGGCGTTTGAGGAGAACTCCTTGAACTCATTTCCTTAGAGCTGCTGTCAGATGATCCACTTACTGCAGCAGTAGCTTTAAAATAAATATCTGACTGAAATGACAAATAACTCATCATTAGTACAGCGAGACTTTCTTAACCATCTTCTGAGTAAGAACTCAAATGTTTTTCCACTACGTTCTATTACCACTATTGCTGTATTGCTGCTAAGTCAGCTAGGGTTGGTCATGGAAAGGTTATCCCACTCTAAGTGGAAGAAACATCTGTGATGTTGAGGATAGCTTTGCCCATAAACAGTCAAATATCTCAGATTTGCATTACTGTTAGCAATAAACAACAGTGATATCAATTCTGATTCGCTTTGTACTTGATATAAACTAAGAGCACACAGATGAACATTTACCACAGATCAAGTAGTACATGTTTAAGTTTTGGTTTGTTTGTTTTTTGTGAATTAGATCCCAACATATCACAGAAATAGTCAAATATGATTTTCCTGTGTCTTACCCTTGATGCCACAAGTTGAAGCTCAGGTACAACTGCTGTGTGGACTAAGTTCCCATTCACCACTAATCGGATCTCAATGGAATCAGTAGTGAAGGCAAGGATATAAGGGAAAGCACAGACTGCAATGAAACGAAAATTATTTGGCAAGGAAAAATGGTTAATGTAAATGTTTCTTGGATGCTCCATGAAAACTGTTCTCGAGTATCTGACCTCTTCTGGCATCTCCCTTTCCTATGGAAAGGGTTGTCTAGCATACTGATGGACATTAAGCTACATCAAGCCTGAAGAAAACTTCACTCTCCGTGCCTGGCAGAACATAGACTGAATGGAAAATTAAACACAGAGAAAAGAGAAAGGAAAAAAAAGGTTCAGCAAAGGAAGAACTTGGCACCCAGGCTCCACTTTTTTAAATTATCATATGCGGAAACTTAGCTAAAGTGGCATGATGAATGTCACATACTCATTCCTAGCACACATACATAGTACTTCCACTAACAGCCAAGCGCAAGCCTAAATGGTAATGAAAAAAACAGCCATCTAGTAAAAACAGACATTTTCTTACCAACAGCATAAGGAACTTGATTCCAGCTGAAGTGGAAGTCATAAGCCGATGGCTGGATCAGTGGAGAACCTCCATTGAAAGGATATACCTTTCTGTATTGGCAAACATCTGTAACAAAAAAGAAAAAAGAAGCATCCATCACCTTACACTGCAAGTGACAAACACTAACTTAATAAGCAGATTTTGCAGAAGTGTGGGCATTATATACATAATCAAGCGTTTATGTAGAAGTCCCTCTATATTTAAACAGATAAGGGAAATGTGCTTCCTCTGTGAACACAGCACTTGAAAGATGAAAATAAAAGATCTACATTTTAATAAGTTGTCATATTTCACAAAGTAAGTATTACTCTGTTTCAACAGTTATCAGTTCCTTACCGTGTCTATGGATAGAGGAATAGGCAAGAAAAATTCAGAAAGCAGTGTCAGGAGAACTGTACCTCTCTGCCCTTCAAGCACCCATATGCTGCCGTTTACATTCTTTGAAGACTGTTATACACACAGGATATTACAGACACCAAGATTTCATTAATCACATACCTTTTGAACCTACTTCTTAGCTGCTGTAAGTCCAATGATTCTGAAATTAACAGTCCTCCTACAAGTCAGACATGAATGCTGGCTTATACAGCTTCTCACTGGCAATGCAATTCTGAATTTTTAATTTGATAGATCTAGATAATGGGGAACTTTACCTTTTACTACAAGCTGACTTTTCTTTAAACACATGCACTAGTGCTGATCAAACATCTATTAAAGTTCAGGACTTGAGAAGTTGTATCAGCAAACAAGAAAGCTTAAAGATGAGATGCAATTGCAATCATCTTTTTTTCTTGACAAGCTCATATGAGTGCACTGGGGGCTCCACGTAAACATTTATGACCCTCTCAAATACATGCTGCTTCCAGCTCTTTTCTATTTTTTAGGCAAAATTCTGGGTTTTTTTTCCCTGTAATTGATGTTCTTAGACTGAATCAAAGTTTATATCCAGAAATGTATTACAGGTATTTTGCTAAATACAAACTTAGGACACTGCCAAATCCTGTGTTTTCAGATTTGTTCTATGATGATCCTTTCAGAATTATAAAACTCTCTAAAGCACAAATGTAGGTTTCCCTGTGACGCTGTCCTAGAAATAGGAATTCAAGGTGCTGCAGGCCTGTGCAGCACCTTTATTGTAATTTTAAGATCAGCTAAGTTTGTTAGCTTTGGCTCAGCAATGGGTCTACTAAAGGGGAATTGATTCTGTGCAGAAATATAGGTGGGAATTCACTACGCTCTGCCAGATAGCTTTTTAGTTCTGAAGCAGTGCTAAATGAACCAGAACCAGGTCGGATGTGGCAAGCAACCAGAACCAATAAGGCCTCACAGAGCATAGAAAGATACAGTTTAGAGACACTTAAAACTTGCTCCGTGGTACCAAAATGATAGCTAGTGCTGAAACACAGGAGTATTTATCCTGTCTCCATCAATGTTCACTTTGAAGAGGCAAACAGGACACGCCTTCTGCAACAGAGAAAGCCGTGCCTTGTCCTTCAGCACTGCCTAAAAAGGCTGCTTCATGCCAAGATCTTCTATTTCCATGAGGATCAGAAGAAAAAGTACCTGTGTGCTACAGAGAAGAACATATGTGTGTTATATCCAAGGCTGTTTTATAAAAGGAGATTGAGAGAATTACAATGAAATAATGCAACAGTGCCAAGAAGCAGGTGGAAGAAAAAGCACAAAGACAGAATTGGACAGCACACAGAGGAAAAAGGCGTGAAATGCTAAATTGTACATGTCTTGAAAACACCTAGTCAGTGTGTAACTACCTAAAGAATGAGCTAGATCTGAAGAAATAGGACTTTTTTGAGTAAGATGGTAACATCTATAAATTTATAGATACACATCTATATACCTGAAATTAAAACCCAACAGCCAGTATGTCTAAATTCAACATACCCTGCAATAAAATACTTCAGTTTCTAGTCTTTCTAATACACATTTAAATTCAAAAGAACATGTATTGAAAAACTGCCCATGAAACACTGAACTTTATGTTAAAATACAGATCTAGACTCCAGTGAAAAAGGAATTACATATGCAGATTGAGGTATTACCATTTTCAGTCTTCCCTAAATACTTACAGTTATAACACAACAGTAGGCCAGCTTCACCATCTTCATATACATCAATAGCTGCAACAAAATTAACCTGTAATGATAATGGGCAAGGGTAATGAACAGGCAGAGGATACTGAGGTTATTACAACCAGGTTTTGACTAACAAGCAATACAATCAGTTGGGGGAGTGCACAACTACAGATTTAAAAAAAAATAAATTAATTAATTTTTCAAATGCAGCCTCTTTGTGATTAATTTTCAGGATGCTCTCAGGACAGAAATAAATTTCTTTTGTATTCAGTTGTGTACAGTAGTGAATATTCAATACCACATCAACCGTATAAAGCAATAAAAACTTACACAACTTCTTTGGCAATATGATTTTTGGGAAATGGGTGATTTCAGGACAGCTGTGAATCAACATGATATGCTAAAAATAACAATTCTTTTCAAAAAGTGAAATCCAAAAAGCTCCATTGCACATCATGACTAGCAGAAAGATCAGATGCACCAATTACTGGTTCAAAACCACTAACAATTACAGAAGTCGGTAGGGATGTACTTAAGGATTACTAATAGGCTGAATTTAGAAACTTGAGAACCAATGCTGGATAAACCACAGTATTTTTTACATAGCATAGGCTACATAAATTCTTGTATTTCAACTCCGTATTTGTCTTTTACAGTTAGATTAAAAAACCCAAACCAGCCACAAAAAGTAGGGTATCTGCTCAGGAAATGAGACCTTATTAGTGAAATACATAGGGTTACATTAGACAAATGCTTCCCAGACAACAATATTTACTAGTTGGGCAAGGAGAGGGGCTGGAGACTGATTCCATCAACAGCAGTTCTTTGACTTTCCTTTGTACAATAAGCTAGATGTTCACCTCTTGATTCAAGATTACTGTACAGGTCAAGAACTGTTAAACAGACCTCGAAGTTTCTATATCTATACCAAATGCATCTTGACCCAACCTTTGTAGTGACTGAAAGCCACTTCTGCTCTGTTATGCATGGAAATAATTTTGTGTCCCATCTCAACATCAGAAAAATCACTGGCTCAGCTCTTATTAATTGTCTGCTTTGTTGTGTTCTCAAAGAAAATAAGGATTCCTGGGGAGAAGAGGAACAGGGAGAATGGGTTGTGGTGGTAGTGTACTTCTCCATCCCCATTCTTTACTTGTAGCTCCTCCCCATCCAGATTAAGACAGATTTCCAGTGCTGTGGAGAAGTTTACACTGTTATCACCCATGCTACGAGTACCAAACCTCTTCATCATCAGACCTGAATAAAAATACAGGTGATTTAAAAAGAAAATAACCTATCAACAAGAACCATCAAAGGAAAAGAGTAGTCCCTTATCTAATTATGAGGAAGATAGTCAGTGAAAAACAACAAAAAAAGATTAACTGTGCAAAATCTTCCTTTTTTTTTTTTCCCAACTAAAGCTGTATGTCCACAACCATATTTAGAAACAATTAAAATTATCTCATTTTCAGAGATGCTGAAGATCATGATCTTCCCAGCAGCAGGAAATACTGGAGCTCTTTTCTGAAAATCATGACATTTGCTTACATCCCAACCCTATGTCTTAGTTAGAAAGATTCAGTTAATTTACTAGTTGACTAGGCAGCAGTTTCTTAAATAGAACTAAAAGCTACCTGTAAATATTTTAGCCTTAATACATGCAAATAGGCAAATCTGAATGAAATACTGGTGTCCAACAACTGAAGTTATTTTGCTGCTATTTCTTAAAACAATAAAACACCGAGACCACAAAGAAATAGCAAAAAGCAAAATATTAACTAAGAAAAGAGAAAAACGAATTTATGCTGACAGCGATATTCCAGAGCCTGAAACACAGGCTCCTTCCTAACATATCATACCTTATAACTACCTCTCTTGGGAGTGATTATTATTGTGTATCCCAAAAGGAACAAATATCTCAGAGTGCCCTAAAGCAGGGGTTATAGAAGTGAAAAGCAAGACACATGAGGATCTCCAAAAATTACACTCCCAGGAGGTCAGCACAGGATGCTGAGTCTGCAAGAAATTGCATTCAGTGCGGTTCTGCAAGAAAATAGTTTCAATGATGAAAACTTACCTTGTTTGTTTCAACATGATGCAATCTATAGGACTCCCCAGTACTCTCATTAACTAAATCAAACTGATGCCGATAGGCTACACAGATCATATTGTCACTGTCTCCAGTAGGTCCATCCACTAGTGTCATAACCACTGGAGGGTCAGAAAGGCATATTTCCTATAATGTAAATAATAGAATTATTCTCTTTTTCAAGCTCCTACCGTGGGTGCTGAAGGTACTCCATGAATTTAAAGGAATGTGCTCTAAGCACAGAAACATGATAAAGAACAAGCAGAAACTTAACTAAAAAAGTCTGAAAGATTTCTTTGGCATATATATGATGGAACTCCATCATACGGCTTCTCACTGTTATTTGTCTGAAGGTTCAGGAAGATAAAAATGCATGCTCTTTGTCTTCCCCTCCCTCCCCAGCTGAGTGCTGCCCAGTCTGTTAAGGTAATTAGTGATTAGATTACACATACCCGGATGTACTGGAACTCCTCTACTGGAGATTCAGATGATGATAGCAGAGAGCTGCTGGTTAAAATGTTGCGTGGATTATGTTTCTTTGTGACGAGAAGTAGTTTGTTCCGAATAGCCACAACAATCCTCAGTTCACTGCCATGGTGAGTATTAATGGCATACAAATGGCAGCCTGAGGAAATAATGCTCTAGATTGTAAGTGTTTGGGATAGGGTCTGGTTTTTTTGTTCTGTATTTGTATGATGATTAGTACAACGGGGCTCTGATGCTTGACTTAGCACCACAGAATTACAAACCTTGCAACAGGATAACATTAGCTTCTAGAAAAAAACAAAAAGCTATGACTCTTGAAATCTATTTTTCCCCTTACGCCTCTTGCACGACTAAATACTTGGATTTTCATTATTCTGCAGGTTCCAACTTTCCAATGCAGCTTGCTTCTGAAGACCAGAAAATGTTTATGTCTACTAAAATAATCACCAACACCCGCACTAATCTAAGTACTACTATTTAAGGGAGGTTTGCCAGTGTTCCTCCACCTTAAAACGCCCTTCATTTCAGTCTCACATCCCTGCATAATTCTTCTCATACCCCTCAATCCTGAAAGCAACATACCTATTTTTCTCTAGAGCTTTTCATCAGCAGTGATTGCCAAGTAACATGGTATTTTTACAAAGTTCTAAAATGTCATGCTGGACTATACCAGACTTAGTTTCACACATAAGTTTAACAAAGTTTGAATCGACTGTCCAGAGAAAAAAATAAAGGCGAACACCTACAACTGCCTCAAGGGAGCTAATAAGCCTCTGGCAACTACAGGCAACATACCACAGTGCATGTTTCTAACACAGGATAATAAAATTACCTTTTGTTCTCTCCAGTTTATTTTCTCTGCAGTCGTATTTGCTTCTTATCATTTGCTTTGTTTCTATACGTTTTTGGACAGCACTGAGCCTGAAGACAAGGAGACGAGAGTCTTTTCCTGAAGGATGAAGAGCACCAGTTAAACAAGTTAAAAAAAGATAGAGGTAGTTTGAAATTAATACTTCCAAAGAGAAACAAAGCATACTGCTTCTCTGGGGATGAGCTTCGACATCATACAAGACTGCTTATGAACTCTCTAAGCTTTACAATTCTAGTAACCAACTCCTTCAGTTCAGCAGCTGTTTCCCATCAGGTGGTGCTGCAGCAAAGAATGATATAGGTGCTTCAGAACAGGGAAATGTACACTATTTCACAAATTTACAAAATTTCACAAGCTAGCGAAATATCTACTACTATATAGTAGTAGATATTATAGTATATTGTATATAATATATATTTACATATTTTTTTATATATATATATTATAATGTATATTCTCTGAAACCATCCTTGCTCATGGTACTTGACCAGCTAACATCTTCCACGCAAGATGCAATAATTTTGGGCCTGGCTAGCGATGTTCACCTGACAGTGACATGGCAAAATCTGAGCTAGACAGCTGCAGAGGCAACAGAATGGGCCTCTTTAGCAATCTGTAATCCAAAATTTTCTCAGTAAATGAGTGACTTTTGATAGCATCCCACAGGACTAGGGAAATCAATACAAAAACAAATAGGAGGCTCCGATTTCACTTCAAAAAGGCATAAGGCAGTGTCAGTATTAGAAATATGACACGTGGTGAACATTGCATCATGAGAGTTTTCTGTTAACTACTAGTCCTGTCATCAACCTTTGCAATAACTGCTTACGATTGCTTATGACTACACAATATCTGCTCAGAAGGTCTCTCAGCTTGTTGCCAACTCTCAGAAAGTGCAAATTATAATCCCATGCCCAAAACTGGACGGCTGTGGTTGCTGCCTAGCAACTAATTGATCATTTCTGTCAAGCTAAAGTCCCTAACAATTCTGTTCCATCTTTGTTTGGGAAAGGAATCAAGAGTGGCTCTCAAATTCATGGAACATTTTAATGCTATTAAATGAGAAATGTAATCAAGGACTTGCATGTTCACCCACTGTTTTACAACTAATGCACAACTCTTGGTGCTGCATGTGAGTGTTTTCAAACACCACCACATATATGAAAACCTACACATGACCAAACACCTTAAAATGCTCTTCCATTTCTACCAACTTTGATTTTAAGCTAAAGCAGCTATTGACACAACCTGAAGGAAGGCCATCTTTCCTATCTAGAATGAGCTATAATTCTTATGACTACCATCACTTGCACTGAGATTGGAGATAGTTTTTAGTGCAGCCATTCAAGACAGAAAAAAGTTTATTCTAAATTTATTAGAATTTTCTCCTAGATTCTGCCTCTGATTAAGTAGTTGGTCCTCCAGTGGTAACTGTAGTGTTCAGTCTTCATACCTGAGCTACTATTTCAGCCAGGTATTTTACAAACATTCTTGGTGACGCAGACAATTCTGGAATGCTACAGCTGTGTACCCACAGCAAAACTCAAGAACTTCTTCTGGCCAATCTGAACGTCGGCATTCTTCAAATCAAGAAATGCTTGTAAACAGGCAGCCATAGCGGGGAGCAAGTATTGCTACCTAAATTAAGCACTGTTATTTTTGGAGGTTATGCCAAACTTGAAAAGACCTTTTATGCTTCCATCAAACATGCCATATTTACCTCTGTGAAGATGCTATGTGTGTGCAGCAGAGAATAACACATATGATAACTTCCTTCCCAGGCAGGCATTTCACTATGAAGACAGAACAATGACCACTGCCTTCACTGAAATTGGTTTGATATGCTTTTAGAAAGGAATTGGGGTTTAAATCCCCATATGCTGTGAGATGTGCACCCCACAGGTTGACAGCACTCATGCCTTTCAGCAGACATAAATCTTCACCTTTCCTTGTCGTTTAAAATAGCTCTGGCTTTTTGACCAGTGTGTCCTCTAGGATACATCACTCCTCTTTCACAATACTAGTTCTTTTGCAGATGTTCCCAACAACCCCACTGTGGTGTTAGATTTATCTGTGGCTGCCTATAAAAGTGACTATCATCTGAGCTTTTTTAGTTTTTCTTAACCTCCTACAGACTTGATTCTTCCAAGCAAAGCAGCTCTTCCCCCCCCTCACCCTCGTGTCTAGGCATTTCACAAAATAAAGCTGGAACAAAAAACCAAAGTGTGTTTGGAGGACAAAATAGATCCATTTTTGTGCCTTGCCTCTCATTACTAGGACAAATTTAACCAGCAAATGTCCCAAACAACCCCACTGTAGTGTTAGATTTAACTGTGTCTCCATTAGAACAGAGGCCATTGCCACCAAAGCAATTTGTGCTGCTGTCATTGATACCTGCTGTATTGGTGTCTTCTTCAACACCTTCTCTTGGAATGCTGATGTGAAAAAGCTCTTGCTGATAGTTAAGCTTAAAAAGTTAACCTTGTAACACATAACATTTTATCCTAAAAACCCACAAAGTCTTTGAACCCAGTTTATGAGTGTGCTTCTGCTCATCTAACTCATTATTCTCTCATTTTTGCTGCTGAAGTGTGGTCTGAAAATGAAAGGCAATATGGTATGCAAATACAAAACAGGAGGCCAGAATTCTACTGAGTATGAAAGAACTTTCTCCTAAATGTTTCAGAAACCATCCATACGAAGAGTTAAAAATATCTGCAATTTTTTACATGAGTAAGACTTCATCAGACTGTTTGAAGTGTCATGAATTGATGCCAGTAATACCTAGTTCTATTACCTCAAAATGCCTGCTTACATCTCTCTCTTCAGGTTTAAACAAACAGTACAATGTTTTGACAATTAAATGTAAT
Source organism: Haliaeetus albicilla (assembly GCF_947461875.1). Classification (NCBI taxonomy): domain Eukaryota; kingdom Metazoa; phylum Chordata; class Aves; order Accipitriformes; family Accipitridae; genus Haliaeetus; species Haliaeetus albicilla. The sequence continues at coordinate 23,240,555 of NC_091508.1, forward strand.
TATCTTTTCTAGAAGCTTCACAAACCAAGCTTCAGATACAACCACACTTTTCAGATCTTGAGAAATGTCACCCACCCTCCAGGTGTCTTGAGACAGAACTGCAAATGGCTCTCAGGTAGTTTGAGCCAGTTCTGTAAGGTCCCAGGATGAATTTCATCAGGTGCAGCCAAATTGGGCAATTCCCAATGATACAAAAGGAACCATGTTTTACCTTAAGATTGTGTAAATGTAACTTCCACCAATACTGAGCAAACAGACTTAACGTGGTAAAAAAAACCAATAAAACAATCATATTCATAATTCTTTTCTCTGTGTTACACATACAGATCATGTTCTTGCTTTGTGTATGTTCACTTTGTGAAATTCAACCACAGACTATTGGGTAAAAAGTATCTCATTGAAAAAGTGCACAGTTTATGCACATTTAATGCTTCCAAATGAGGCTAAAAAGAAAACATTCTCTGTCCAAACAACACTTAAGTCATTAAACATTTTATACCAGAACCTTCAAGAAAATACATTCTATAGCACTAGGATGTGGTGACAGTTAACAGAATAAATACCAGTAAAACACATTTGGTAAAAAAGTGACAGCGTAAGTAATTTCCCCCATATTTTTGCACAACTGAATAAACATATAATTCAGTCAAGGAGATTTCCAAATACTGTCGAGTTCCTACAGTGGCTGAAGAAAGACCATATGACCAGTTTCAGGCTTGCCTTGAAGGAAATATGAATGAGCATTTAGAGATTCCCCCCCTCCCCCCCCCCCAGCCTTTTAGAAAATAACAGCAGTTGCTGTATGTGCTCCCTTATTCTAAATGAGGTATCTAATATACTTGCCACTGATACACATGATTGTCTCATGAGACGTACATACCCAGCACCAGCCACATTCATATGAGAATCAAAGAACAGGGACCCCTCCTACCTTTGTCTGTTCGGGCAATCAAAAGATCCAGAGCTTCCAACACATGCATCTGCTTTATTTGGAGAGTTTTATCAAATACTTGCACCGATGGTTGACCATCTAAAAAAGAAACAAACATATTTATCCAAAATCCTGCTAAAATTTCCTAATCACCTGTTTTGACCTACTTCTTTCTTGTAATAAAAGCCTCGTTTTTTTTCTTGTGATAACAAAAAAAAGCTGCACAAAGCTGCTACGTATAACACAGCATCATAGCCAATATTTCCTCACAGGAGAGTCTTATCATTGCCATGGATCACAGTGTGCAGCTGAAGCCTGAAAGGGACCTTACTTTGGAAAGTTTGAGAATTATCACCGAAAACTAACTTCATTCCCTCAGTCCCGCTGGCCTTATGTGGCACACAGAAGATATGGGCTCAATATCATTGCTATGGAAGAAGCAGGCTTTCATTGTCTAGCTTTTGGCTTCATGCTCACTATCATCAAGGGCTAAGAAATCCAGATAAGCCATTTAAACACTCCTTGAGCTCGGATGTGACTTCATAAGTCTTTTCCGATGATCAAGAAGACAACATCTGAAATAACAAAACATTCAGAAATTTGCATTAACATTGGCTCCCCAATATGGCTTAATTCTGGTGCAGAGAGAATTTTTGCAACTAGATTATGTAAACATTATAAATTCACTTGGACTGGTAACTATCCCTGTAGGTGAAGACCTACCAACACCTGAACAGAGCTTATGAATATACATCTTCAAGAAAATGGTCAGATACATAAAAATTGACACAAAAACACTGGATCATTTACTAACCATCTATTAACAAGATGCCAGCATCTGTAGAAACCAGCAAGGACTGGCCCCAAGAATCTGCACAGACAACCTCATGAGGAAAATTACTGCAGAAAGATTGAGATTCCCAAGGCTATGAAGTAACATAAGGGATACATATTAAGTATGCTAAGAAATACAAATCATACAGACACAGAATGAGATGGACAATGGCAACTAAAAACATGTAAATGCTTTTGGCAGCATACATTTCCAAAAATTTTTAAATTTGAAATATCAAAATTTAGTTAATTGTCTTGCAGAGGAAATACTCTCTGTATTAATTGGGTTTGGACACTAGTAAGTGTAAGACACATTCCTGTAACACTGGAATTAAAACACACACAGCTGATACTCAGTGCAACCCTGGAAATACTCAGTACGTACTTTACTTAAAAAAACCCAAAACACTATAGACTTAAAACGTATGTACCACCATGCATATGCAATTTGCTTACAAAATCTGGTACTACAGGAAATAAAAACACAACTTAATTTTGTTTTAAACTTGATGCAGAAGTTAAAATAAAAGATGGTTGCGTATGGAAGATGGCTTTTTCATCAAATATTCTCAGATATAAAAATATCCACACTTGCTTTAACTTCAGAAATGCTTCTGCCTCCAGGCTCATCTTTTATTAATTTGATATTGGCTGTAGAATCACTTTGACACTATACATTTCATCTTTGCTGCTACAGGATCTAATTACAAAAGTAAATAAATAGCATGCAGCACTGATATGCAATGTCATACTCAATAGCATTTAATTTTTTCATAACTCTTCTCAGACAGATGGGTTCACTCACCTCCTTTTTACAAAAGCTTGTGGTTGCCAAGTTAGCCGTGGCATCCCCTTTCACCGTGGTTTTCAATTTCAATGCCTAATACAAACAGATGTTTTATTTAAATTAAGTTTTCGTCAGCAATACCCAAGCTAAAGTCTATAAAGAAAGGACAATTTAGGACAACAAAGTAAGTCCAGTTTGGAATTCCTATCACATTTTAAGTAACGAGGAAAGAAGTGGAATTCTGTATATCCTGAACAAAGACTGTATGAATCACTAGAGGGCTGCTAGGCATCTTCTCAGCCAAAACATATGTTGGTTGGGTTTTTGGGCGTTTTTTGTTTGTTTGTTAAATGGAAACTCAAAATCAGAAAAGAAGCGTCAAACATCGTAACAGAGAAAAGCCTCCACCCCAAATCATACAAGCTAGTCATCTACACAATTCATTCTGTAAGCTAGCTGGATAGAGGATCCTTTTATCAATTATAGAAGCTCACCTTTCATTTGCAAAACTTCATAACAAACCTCTAAGTCAAACTATATATACATTGCCAGGGCTGCCAAGGACACATGGTCACAGTATCGCAAATTCTTCAACTAAAAGTAACTCAAAGCGAGCTGATTTTGAAAGGGCTAAGAACTCTAGAGAAACACCATATAAACATAGTTTTAGCAAGATACACAGTAAGTCTGTTTAAGGTATCACATATACCTTCATTGCTAACCTTTACAGCAGCGTTCCTGTAAAGCTATGACACATGGAATTGTCACAGCATTCTTTAATGCAAAGTTTAGAAATTACCTAAACCAATTTTACTGCCCTGAAGTTTGCCTACTATCACGCATGGTCTCTGAAGTTTGCCTATCACCACGTATGGTCTCTGTGAAGTGGCAGTAATCAGCTGCGTGCACCATTTGCACATTTGCATTAAGCATGGCTGTCAGCTTACAGAGATGCACAAAATACTTCATTGCATTAACTTTTTAACTTCATCCCACCAGTCAGCTGAGATCACCTTGACAATAAATAAATGATTTAAATATACTGCTGAGCCAGTCATCAGTGAGTTTTGTTTACCGTCTAAAAACGCAACTGAATATAACTAAGGAGACAGACACATTCATAGAGTTTGGCAAGAATGATTAAGAGCTACTTGGAAGGCAAGTTAAAATGTGTTCAAGCCTACAGTTTGTAACTTAGAGGAAAGTTCTTTTAGGGAAGGGAAAGATTTAAATGTGAAAAGAACCTTCAAAAAAATACAAACAAACAGGTATCTATGAATTTTTAACCCACATATAGGTTTCCCTTCGATGAAGGCCACGCCAGGGATGGAAGTCTTGTTTAAATGGGTCCCAAACAGATTGTAACATGAGTATCTTATCAGAGTTTAACTTAGGGGAGGTGAAGGGGATCAAGCTTATAGGCTTCTATACTTTCAATAACCATGTTTTCCTTCAACTTCTGTAAAGTAGTTAGTAAACTTGGGGAACCTGCCTAGAGTGACTAGTTATTTCAAGGTGGTTGGGGAAAAGGTGGGCAAAGCACAGAGGAGCAGACTTTGCAGCCCTGCCAATGCAGGCTCTAACAGCCCTGAGATTCTTTTGCACCAGCTCTCAACCACCTGGCTCCATTCTGGCTACCTTTAACCGGACCTGGAACTTCTCAAACTCTTCCACTCTTTAGCTTACTAACTCAGATAAAAAAATGAGATGGAAGGGAGGAGGCTGGGGTTTTGCTGGTGGTGTGGTTTTTTTTTTTTTTTTGTTTAATTTCATTTTTTTCTGTTTTGGTTTCCTGCTCTGTTAACTCCTGCTGAGTTAAATCAGCTCAGAAAAGAGGTATTCTTAAGATAAGCAGCAGAACCGTGTCACCAGTCTACGATCAAGAAGAGACAAGCGGGAAGGGACAGGGGAACTGATGAGCATACACACTGTCTTTCTTCCTGCTGCAATGAACTATCAGATCAAACCAGACTATCTAAATCATCAGGAAGTTTTACTCCTCATGGAATCAATAAGCCCACAGAAATTGAAGTCAGCATCTGGTATGTTCAAAGATGTGTGGCAACCTCTGATTTAGCAGAAAGACTGTCAAAACTTCTTCCTGGCTGAAGTAGGGTAAATAATTTGTAAGAAATTCAATCTTAATAAGACATATACAGGAAATCCATGAAAGATTAGTTTTTCTAAAGCACAGAAAAAGACAGAGCACTCTTCTGCTTGGAGACAGAAAGCATCTGCTGCACGAAGTAAGGAAGGACCTTTTAGGTTTGATCCTAAGGGGTGATTTTTCCAACATTCCTTTAGCTTATGTATTTTATAAATATTTGTAATTGTGTTGTGTACCTCAGGTGTTACAGATAAATAATTCTACTCATATTTTACCTTAAGGTAGCTTAAACTAACAGAATACTACAAAACTATTTCTGACCACAGAGATCTGCATTAAGTCCTGACGTAACTCTGCAAGCTAATCAAATTCTAACAAAAGGGGTGACGCAGTCTTTGTAAACATAGGTGCGTGCCTCCTAAATTGATCCTACCTGACCAAGTCGGACAAACTCTGCTTGCCGAGCTTCTTCTTTCTTCCGTGTTGATTTTGGGGACTCTGGTAACACATCGCTGAAGGACCTTCTATTGAGCATGTTCTAAAACAGAAAACATTTCTTTTTTAAATTGAACCAAAAGTTTTCATAATCTTTCAATCCGAGTTAACTTAATGTGATATCATTTAAATTTGGGGTTTTTTTTCCTGTAGCGATGAATCTAACTGTATAGCTTCTCAGAGAACAGAAACTGCAACTCTGCCAGTCCTTGAGTGCTTTACTTCTCAACTTGTCATAGTTTATCACTGTTATGTTCTACACAATCATAGCAAAGACCACAGATATGAATATATGGACAAAAACCTTTAAGCAGACCTATTTAGCTAAGAGAAATAAACAGTGGGAAAAAATATAGCACCTTGCTAATTTTAGAAGTATTGAACTTCTTTTTAGTTATTTAAGAATCACCTTAAGAATAAGTCTTCATCACCTAAAATGAAGTTATCTCATTGTTACCCAAGGGTAAAAATGATCCAAATTTACACATAATGGAATAAGTAATTACAGGTTTTATGGTGACAAGACTAATACCTGTATTTGCAAAGCCTAAATTTCATATTCCCTTGCTGCAGTTAAGTTTATACAAAGTATGACATTGTTATGCTTCTCCTCACACCTGGTTTAAACAAATGCATGAAGAGTCCTATCCTGAAAGGACTGTCTGTAAACTTTCATATAACTGTAAAACAAGTTATATGACAATTGGTATTTAGCCTAGTGTATGTAACTCAGTGCTTATTAGGATTACAGTCTTCTAAAGCAACGGAACATTCAATCTACTAGTGAGAACAGGAGAGCACGTGAGGTATGCAGAGACTTCTGACTTACATTTACCTTGTGTAGATCAGGCATCAGGTCTTGGTATAAAGAGCGGATCAGCATGTCTAGAGTGCGTTGACGTTTCTGAGAAAATGTTGGGGTTTCCAAGGTGGCTTTTTCCCCATTTATTACTAAAATATTATGGAAAAGAAGATACATTACCTAAATGAACTTTGACAACTTCCACCAACTCTAGACTGCCTCTGTACAAAAATACCTGTTTTCCCCTTAGTAATTTAGAGTTGCCTCCTTTTTGCACATTTTTTAGTGAATAATGATCCCTTAAGCTTAAAAGAAAAAAATTACTAATAGGAGAATTCTTCAAGGCATCCCAATAACCTCCTAACTAATTAAAAAAAAAAACAAAAACAAACTGCTAATCAATTTAAGTACTAAACCAATTTAAATATGCAAAATGAGTTATCAGTCAAGTTCCTGTCAGGTAAGCATCTAACTGTAATAATCACGATCAGTTCTCAAACATTTCTTTCTTGCTGATTTAGAAGGGCAAGTAAGAGTCAACGAAAACTGAAACTGAATCATTACAGAATTAAAAAGTTCTTAAAGGTGCTGAAAGGCACCTATGCAGCACGCATTCAGAAAAGCTTATATTTTCAGGTTTTCAGAGCTGCTAACCTAACACCTTCTATTACTAAATATGGAAAAGCACTATAAATTCTTTCAGCTCTCCAATTCCTTTAAGAAAATGCAAAGCTAAATATGGCTGCATATTCTGCAAAAATAAAAGTCAGTTTGTATCTAGTAGCCCAAGAAGCATAATTGAATAGAAATTCAGATTTTTGTTCATCTGACTGAAACAGTTTCATGGAACTGACATCCCACTTATGCTACAGATTTGAAAAAAAGTTCTATACGGAACAGCAGCATACACAAGAAAATGTGTTTACATTTTAAACATCGTTAATTTCAATATATTAAAGCACTTATTAAAAAGTGTTTCTAGCAAAAGAATAACTCACTTACATTTCACTAACACAAAATCCCTGAATTCCTGGTGATTTGTAAACACAGGTGGGGAGGGAAGGGGAGGCCCAAAGAGAGGAACACTTTCTTCGGAAAATATTTTCAGCCTATTGAAAGAACAAATCTTTATCTATACTGAAAGTCACATTCAAAACCCACCATTTTTATAGACACTGTTTCAAAACTGAAGAACGAACTGGAAACTGTTATCTGGGTATGTCTTAGGTAAGAACCTCCCACGGGTCTAACAAAAACCATTCCCTTGGAATTATTCACTAGAGCAAAATTCTGCTTCCTTTACACAAACTAACACTGGGACACTAACAATTACAACAGAATTTTGCAATTCCACTTGTAGAACAATGCTTTTAGTGGCACTAGCAAAATCTAGTCCTTTCAAAAAAGCTGTAACAGAACAGATCTTTGCCTGCAAAATATGTTCTCCTTATAGATTTCCACCTTACCTATGCATTTACCACATGCCTGAAATATTAGATTTGTTCTGAATAACAATGGCTTACTGCAGCTGAATCTGTATCTCGGGAACAGCAAATTCATTTCACTGAGGAAGAAAGAGTCAGAATGACTTCCATGACAGCTGGACCTGCTGAGTTCTTTTGATCCATAAGGAATCCAGCATAGCAAAAATTAATGGCAGGTACAAAAACTGTGCATACAACATGCTCAGCAAGCCATAGCTTCTTTAAGGTAAGTAATCATTCCTCAGTATTTCAAGTGACAGTCTGCACAATGTTCTTCACTGTAAGATAGCAGTCAGACAAAGATCTTCCAAGCAGTATGTGCAGCTGACACAGGTCACAGCAAGTTAAATGGTAAAATTATAGATTCAACCCATCTCTACTGTTATATAAACCAGTCAGAATTCACTTGCTCAAAAAAACAGCAGTGATTGACTGGTATCGAGCCAAATGGATTCTAATGGATTCATCTGTTCTTTTTTCATGCAAGCTTAGAAACTGTGCATACAATCTGAAATGCAGTATTACATTTGCATAAACATTGATCACGTTAATACTGTTTTCACAGATTCAAGACACAGTTTCAGAGATGCCCTATGTTTATCTTATTCCATCCAGGAAAAAATAATAATTTATCACTACATAGGGAGTGAAACATTTCTTGGCTAAAGCAGAATGAGTTAAGATGGGTAAAACCACAACAAAACTGACCAAAACAATAGACTTCTTGAGTGACATAAAATATAAAGTAATTCTGAGCAGAAATTCAGTGTCAGACCTCACAGTGGCATTGCATATGAAACAAGGACAATTTGTCTCAAAAGCCTAGAGTATCCCTGGTTTATTTTGACTGAAATTTTGGCCACTTGGAAGACCGTTTTCACACAAAAAACCCCCCAAAAACCCCAGAAAGAACAAGAGTCCTGTGCGTGCCTAAGGTGAAGAGACAGAAAGAAATGTAATTAGGCCAAGCTGAAATATACAGTAACGTGTTAAGCCTGTCATACAGGGTAAGAATACTGTGTGATATGCACTATGGGAAGATGTGTTAAGACTGGCAGAATGAAGCAACTAAGGAATAAGACAGACTGATCTAGTAAAAGCAGTCAGTTATTCAGAGTGAGAGACAAATTTATCTTATTTACTGCTACTCATTTTTTTCCCAAATAAACAGCAATGTAGAAAGTATTTGCCATGGCTAGCCGATCTACTGACTATTAGCTTACAATTAGGACAACATTCACTTCTTAAAGGCTAATGAGGGATGCATGCCCAGGTTTCTGTCCCAAAACAAGAGGAAAAGAAGGAAAGAAGTAACTGAGCTTTCACTGCACATCATAATCATGAACATGTTTTGTGCCTCTCACAAACTTGGGAATGCTGAAAAGCAGAATCTATGAGGACAATCGATTGAAAAAAAAAAAATGCAAGAAGGTGCTCACAAAATCTTTGAGCAAAATAAAACTACTCCTTTTTTTAACTAGGCCACAGACATTTTCCAAAACAAACTTTAGCTACCAATGGGGGGGCGGGGGGAAATAACCCACATATGTAAACTGAAGTATCATGCTGTTGGATTCTTCTCTGGAGCTAGATTTAATGGCATGCTGGAGAAACATAGTAATACAGATTTCTCTTATCTTATTGAATCAAGATTTAAATTTCTTAGCTATATTGAAAAAGAAAGTTACTTCTCGTGAAAAATTCTTTTGACATGTATTTGTCCATATATATGTGTGTGTATATATATATACACACACATATATATGGACATGCCTGTGGATATACATGCACCTCAAGCACCCAAGTTTGTAGACTTTCGACTCCTGCACCTATGTGTCATACTTGCTTTGCCTCATCTCATACTCCACATCAAGAGCAACAACGATGGTGTGAACCCTCTCCTCCAGCATGCCCCAAAATAAAGACTCCCAAATACTAAGGGACTCAAAGAACAAGGTAAGATAGGGGAAAGCATACATCATTATCAGCAAGCCCTCTTGAAGAAATCCAGTTAATGTTAGTCCATTTTCTTCTTCCCTTCGCATTCTTGTGCATTTCCACATTTGCACTGCAGATGATTTCAAGTAACATTCGTAAATGAGTAGGTGAAGTTGCAGTTGCACAAAAAGCACCAAACTCTTACTGCTAACAATTGAGTTTTGGAGCTAGGCAAGAAGGCTTAGTTAGTCCTGTATCTTTGAGATACAAAAAGTTCCAGTAACCTATATTGCAGCAAGAAGAACAGATTCTTAGATGATTGGGAAGACTGGAAGTTTTTTACACTTTGTAGGCTGAGCAAAGCAAGCCAGAATTTACATACGTTGGAATGGTTGGAACCACATGACTGGATCCGAGCAACAGCTTCTGAAACCATGGACTACAGCTGGTATCAGTGATCTGTATTGTGCATTGAGGGAGAGGCTGTAAGAATGCCTTCTACACTTGTACTGTATTTCTTAGCTGTCAAAGTGATATGGCTTGTTCAAAACTAAAAAAACCACTAGTGCCAGGTGATGAGTGCCAGGGATATTGCTGGTGTCTTCCACAATCAGCCCAAGTCCTCAGAGTTATGGAACTGTAAAGGAAGGAGGAAGCAAAACTAATCTACCTAAGGACCCTGTGTTCCTGGAAGCCATTTCCAAGTTCAGTTTCTTTCTTTCCACTACAACCTAACTAGCAGTTCACCTCAAAGGAGCAGACCCAATGCTGTCAACCTTCAGCTTCGTCCTGCAAATGTGGGGTAGAATGATTTGCAAAGAGTTTAAAATTTTGCTAAATGATAACTCATGTCATGCAGGCTCACACAGCCATTAGAAATTTGCACTCAAAGCCTAACACATTGACCTCACCCTTCCATCTTGCAAAGTTTTTATCTTTGAGTGTTGTAGACATACATATACACACACAGATTCCAGTCTGAGGCATAATTTTAGTTTCATGCCCTGAAGTTTCCTTTCTAGTGCTGCATAAACCAAACATTTTGGTTTCCCAGTATAAATTCTTTAGCTGTAAGAGACTTCAGCATCTGAGCTGGCAGCGATTTCAAACCTAACCAATCCTCTCAGGCACATACCCCAAACAGAATGCAATTCTCCCATTTCTTTTTGACCTAGTCTAAGCAGTAAATGGCTCAGCATACTTTAAATAGAAGAGGGATCACTGAAGATATTGCTAGTACTTTGTAAAGGAGAAATAACAGTGTCAAGTCTACGTGCTATACTAAGAACTGCAGCACACAGTGGTAGCTAAACGGTGGCTCTTTTATTTCTCTTTACCACTTATTTGGTTCAAGCCCAAGTTGAATCCCTCCCATGGGTTTGGACTATGACATCCCCCTGCCGCTCTGCTTTTGCAAGACTGACAGGTGTCTCTGGCATCTCACCATTACCTCAAGACAATAGTTGGGCTTAACAATTTGGTTAAAGCCACTTTGTTTATTAAAGCCTAGGCACGAAGCTGCAGAAATGCTTGCTTTTCAGATTCTGGTGAGACCTAATGGACTCAGACTTGGACAGCATATGCCTCCAGTGTGAGGGTCCCAGGGCTAACTGAAAAACAGATGAAGAACACATGATTTACCAGCAAAATTCCACTAGGTTTTAAGTATGTGAAGTCCAATTGTACAAGTACTCTGTTAAGATCCCCAAAAATGAGCTAGTTTGCTTAGCTACAACTGAACCTAGACCTGTAAGGATCCACAGTCCCTGACCATCACAACATCACATCTAATTAACTTTCATCACACATGTAGTTCACTGTGTCATTGATCTCACCAGGTCAGAATGTTCCAGGCATATCTTCCATCATTTTGTTACATTTCATCTAAAAAGTAGTTTTGTTTTGCCCCCTTAGCTTATGCCTGTTCCAGAATTTCAGTTTTCTGACGGTTAGAAACATGCAACTTATTCATAGCCAGTTTACAGCCATCTGCATCCAGGTCCATATTGCTCTTCAATTTCTTAAGTTCATTTGGCTTCCTGGCATACAGACAGGTGGAAAATACAAAATGTTTTCCTGTTATCTCTAAACCATCAGAAATTCAGTGTGAAGTTATTTGTTACAATCAGCACCTACCTGTAACTATCATTCTGCTTATTATATCTCACTAAGGCAAAAATATCTGCCATGCAGTTAAGGAAGTTAATCCAGTACTAATGAAGCTCACATGTATTTTAATATACTTTTTTTTTTTTTTTTACTGCAGCAGATCGCAGATTTAATAAAGGTAAAATATATTAATCAATGTAAATATATAAAATATTCTAGACTATACACATATTACCATTTATAAAGGAGGTCCCATACAAATTTTATTGTGTTTGATCAGCAGTTTTAAAAATTGAGCTAGTACCACAAATACAGACTTCTTGCTGTTACATGAAGCATAAAATGTGCTATATAGTGTGTTTTGTGTGTGTTTGATAGACTTACGATTAAAAATTCTTTCAGTTGATAAAAAAAGTACTGATTTTGAACTTTGCTTATATCAAAACTTCCATTGAAGGAAAGATTCCAATGAAATAATTTAGCTAACAATTGTAAGAAAATAAAGAGGAGGATTTAAAGTGCAAGTACACAAAAATGTATTACCAGTCTTTATCCATAACTTTGGGCAAATCTGGGCAAAAATCAGAGAAATCCTTATAGTTGCCTTGCAAGATATTTTTATGGAATCAGAGGCTTCTTGCTTTGAAATATTTCCTTAACACTGTCTCTTAAGTTTTCTGTCCTTATAAACAGGGTCAAGGAAAGTCTAAGTCTGAATAACTTTATTGGCTGTATGGGTTTGTTCCAGGTAGAACGAAGAGACCTTTGCCAATAGCTGTGATCAGCACTACTGGAGACTGCACAATAAAAATGACTTACGATGGGATTCAATTACTTCAACGTAAGCATCCAGTGCTATTTAAGATGCTTGAGAGTATGTTGCCTAGTCTCCAGCTGCTATTCCAAGAGGGGCACAGATCTCCTGTAGGCGCCGAGTCATATCTGCCAGACCTGTGCAGACATCTCAGATGTGCTGGGACATCTAACTTGGTACTGGATGCCTTTATTTGGGTAACTCGATCCTACCTACAGATGAATCATGGAAAACCCTTATAGTAGCTATCATTGCTGTACAGGAAAGCACAGTGGTATACCTGTACGCTAATTTTTCCCATGGTAGAAGTAACAAAAAAGGGGTGCTATGGCATGTAAGAAAGTGAGTACAAAGCACTAGTACAGATTCAGTGAGCTTTGAGATTTACCACATCTGACAGATCAGTGTCAACCCACCAGTTTTCTTGCAGACACCTTTATCCCTGGCTAGGTCAACTGAAAACATCAGGAAGGTGATAGGACTCCATCAACTAGCTGTGGGTTACTTAAAATGACCTAAATGATAACACGTCCTTACGGATTTAGGCCACATCTGCCCCTCCAACTCATTGTTACACCAAGGACAGCTGAACCTCAAAATGTTTGTCAAAAATTGAAGAGCAGGGTGCATCAGTTACATCATAACAAGTCTTCCTAAGAGCAATATGGGAAAAAATATTCCTTTTTTACTAATGCTGACACTCTGATGAAGAGGTACACTGACTTGGTAAACATTTCTTATTAACAATATTTAGGTTCCTCTGATATCTAAAGATTTTTTTTAATTGTGGAATTCTTTTTCTTCTAGTCACTTCTTCCATTTAGTGTAAAAGAGGTTAATATTAAGAGCTCAAATCTAAAAACTAAGACCAGCCATGGACAAAACTAGCAAGAAAGTTCTAACAGCAGTTAGTCAGCCTGAGAACTAGGTTTAGCAGTCGTAAGCTTTGCGATCATTTTCAAAAAGTCAGCAACAGAGCATGGATAGAAATAAGAATTTTCTTCTTTCCATCCATTTTTCTTCATCCCATTCCATCTAGCATAATAGATGCCAGACTGGGATCTGTGGACCACTAGTGTGACCCCATGATAATCCCAAGCGATTGGCAGCTGGATTTTGGAACCATATTGCCTTCACAGTGTTTTCAACCAAAAGTCTGAAAAACACAGGCTGCCAAAATCTGGACAATATGTGGTTTATGGTCTGAAAGATTTGAGAAACACTGATCCAAAATACATAAATATTTAAAATAAACAGCGTCTAAACATTAAAAAAGCAATATTCAATACTTAATGCCAAATTAATTCACATCACTAACAGAAATATTTTTATGAATTTGTATTTTATGAAAATGTATAAAATTCAACATGCAAAGTGATCCAAATAAATGCCTTCAATAAAAATACAATTTAAAAATCACATTCTGGTTTTGACCTTATCTTGTAAGTGGTTCAACATAAAAATTGTTTTATGAGTCAGACTTAGAGACTCCTCGTCAAGCAGTTGAAGGTAAAGAATGCAAGAATGCAACTGCCTTTCTAAAACAGTTTTCACTTCCATAAATAGCATGCAGGAAGGACTTAGGGTAGAATTAAAAGTAATACTGATCTTCAAAAAAATAAAAAATAAATTAAAAAAAATCACTAGAAAATGTAAGGAAAAAGATACGTGTAAAATGAGAGCGAATCATGGATGGCTTGAATGCTGGAGAAGACTCTTCGCCTTCCTGAAATACGATAGTGACAATGTCATTTCCAATATGTCGCTTCCTTTCTACCTGGAAAAAAAAAAGAAAGGAAAAAAAGGAAAAAAAAAAAGAAGAAGAAGGAGGGGAAGGAAAAAAAAAAAGAAAAAAAAAAGACAGACACAATGGCTTAAAAGACATAAATAAATACCTTCACAGTTCTGTGAGAGAATGGTAAAACAATATTCCTAAACTGCAAAGAGGAAAATTATGGTCAATATGATTGAAGCCAATATAAAATTATTACTTAACTATAAGCAAGTAAACCTAGCAATGCCACGGTGCATACAGAAGGCAGCTGCTAAAACAGCAGCTATGCTATCGCATATTTTTAAGTTAGCAAAGCACTCATAATTTCCGTAATTTCCATAATTCATATTCACAAATTGGGCAGGGAACACATAGCATTCCAAAAAAGCAAATCCACCACTTGAAATAAAAGGAAAAAAACTCTGATGCTGAGTTATTCTTTAAAAACAATAAATGTCCCGATTGGCCTCTGGTTTCTGCTGTGATCTTGTCATCAATCCAAGGCAAAAACATGAGAAAACTGACATGGAAATAAAAGAAGGACAATATATAATTATATAATCTAATTATATTATTATAATAATACATAATATATAATTATTGCTTAAATAAGAAAATAGTAAAACAAGTAATTTGCAAGTAATTTTAGGTAAATCATTATGGATGTGTGATGTACAGGTAAATGCATGTGCTTATAAAGTATTTTTTCATCATATAATACCTAGAAAGGTTCAAGCAATGGATGACAGCACATTTGAACAAGTACCCAAGAACCCACCTAGTCAATCTATGAGAGGACAACAGCAGCGCTTTACAGAAATGCACAAAGCTTGCCATTAACATGCTCACACGGAGAATTTCTTTGAACCTACACAAATTGCTACCTGAGTATGAGCTGTGTGTTACATATGTGAGTATTCTGACAATTCACACACAAGTCTAATTTCCAGTCTTCCTAAATTCAAGGTAACGATAATTGCAGAAGTGAAGCTCTAAAAGTCACCTGAATAACAGAATACTCAATCACTTCTCAGTCAATCAATTTTGACTTTCTTTGCAAGTGTCTTTTGTACCTTAATAGAGATGAGATGATGCATTATCTTCCAACAAATATCATGAAATCGTCAGCATTAGGTATAGTATTGAGGAAAAAAACATAGGAAAAAGTCTTAAGACTTATATTTCTGAACTATTAACAGGCAAGAAATCCCTTATTTTCGTCTAAAGTTTTGGAGTTCGTGATTTAAGAAATAAATAAAATAAAAAAGAAAAAAAAGAAAGAGAGAACCATGTACCTGCTGCTTGTTCTCTCTAGAATATGGTAGCATGGTTGAAACATGGTACATAATTTCATGCCCTTGAAAAACTGTATAGATGGAACAGGTTCCTGTTGTATCATCTGCAAGGGAAGACAACATTCTCAGCAGAAATATGTCCTTTAAGTTTTCTAAAGATCAAAAGATATTTCAGGTCCTTCTACCAAACCTTCTTTAATCATCCTTTTTTCTGATCCATTTTATAAAATGTCCACACTGCATGTTCTATGTGGGTTCAAACCCAAGTTTGCAACCTAATCTGCATACTCACAATCTTAAAACCTATGATGTCCTTCACCTAGCCTCCCGAAATCACACATGGTCCTTCAAGCCATGACGCCCTACTATCATGAAGCAAGTAACACATCAGGTTATTCTTCACCCCCTTCCAACATAATACGAAACTGTTCACCTTGAAAATACAGGTCATATAAATACTTTTCTTCAACCGCAATCCATACCAGTGATTTAAGCTAACCTGACTTTTTCCTGGTGAAGCAGAGCATTTAGCATGCACAGAGGAAGTCTCTTTTGGGATTGTATTATTTCCACAATATATACAATATACGCATCCAATAAGCTAAAACACTTATATTGCAGCCCCCTCCCCCCCTTTTTTGCTTCAGATGAGTTCTTACTTTTAGTGTCCAGTCCTCCTCTGTAGCCTGTCCAGCCTTTCAAAGTAATTGTGTCACCCAAGAGATGCAAAAATCTTTGAAAGTTTTCACTTCCAGTTTCTACATGTGGAAGGCAGAAATGTTACAACAGAAAAGCACATGTAGTAATAGAACACCTATAAAAAATAATCAAAATACAGGAACAGGTCCTGCTCCCAGGACACGAGGACCAAAGTTTCAGCTGAGTAAGTTTCTCCTCATGTCATCCAAGCCTTCTACCTTTAAAGAAACAGCATCCCAGCCTTGCAGAATAGGCATCATCATGTGACATTAAACAGTGACCTCTTTTACTAACTCCAAGACACTGTTCAAGTGCATAGAAGAACACGATCATGCTGCAAAAACCTAAGAGTGAAAGAACTAGAAACAAAGTGACTTTTTGCAAGTAATTTCGAGTTGCCTGCTTCAACTGCTTCCTTTTTCTAAATCTTACGTTACATAGTCTATTTCTAGAAAAGAAATTTCAGTATCTTCCAAGCTGTAATAGTAGGTTTCCTACAGCAACCTTTTACAGAAATAGAAGATTCTACACTACAATTTTTCACCCAAGATGAACATGAAAACCTAACAAAACTACTGTTCACATAACCATCACCTCCCTTCTGGCTTCCACGTGTAGGCACTGTCCTCCATTTTTTTATTCGGATGAATAAAACAATTAAGAAGAAGGTGAAAAACTCACCGTTGCTGAACATTTCATCATCTGTAAGCTGCCCATCCTTTGCATAAAGGACTCCAAATTTAAAATTCACAGATCCCTGAGAAATAAAACCAAATATTATATGATAAACAGGCAATCAAACAAAAGACCTAAAACAATGTTTTCTCTAAAGACTTTTATACACGTACCTTTGTATACATCCTACCCATGGGAATATACATTTCATACCGATTCCATTATGTGCTCAAGTAGCAGATACCTAATAATTTACCTTTGATCATAGATTATGAATGTTATGATATACTAAGTTGGTAACCTATTAATATGATATATTAAGTTGGTGGTTAAAATTATTTTTTATCTCATACGTTGCAAAGAAATACTACTTTTTTGCTGCAATAAGCAATTGATTTCTAAGTTGTCTCAAGCATTTCAGTGCAAATATTTCAAATACAAAGCTGTATTCATTGAACGGGTCTGTGAGCTAGGAGTGATAAGTTTACATTTACCTCTTGCTCTTCAAGAACCAATAAATCCTGTAAAAAAAACAATATCTTTAGCACAGTGGTATTAAAGACAACACAAATAAAACTGTAACATCCTTGCATATTTAAGTTTTGTTCTGAAGTGGCCAGTTCAACTGATAAAGACAGTTTATTTTGTAGTACCACGTAACCCTACTCATCATTATTATCCTGCTACTGAAAGAAACAAACTAGTAGCATTAATACTTAATGACTTATTTTTCCAGAAAATAATAAAGAAAACCAAACAAACAAAAAAAGAAGTCACCTCTACCTTTTGTATCTCAGGATGAAAAATCTCCCTTGGGCTCTTCTCAAATTTGTCGAGACTCATAGCACTGAAATGCAAATGAAATACTGCTTTATAGAAGGGCAAGTATACATTTCAACATTAAACTACTAACTGTTTGCAGTCAGAACTGGTTACAAAAGGAATTGTTTAAAGAGCCTCTCTTACATGGAATGTTTTGTGGAATAGCCTTTTCTTTCCCACAGTACTAACCTCCAAGACTTCCTAAACTTCTTTTGGATTTTAAAAACAGAAATTAGTAAGACCCTGAACTGACATCAGGTTTAAACTGACTGTATTTACTTATAAAGCACAGAGCTTTATTCCATCACACTTTGGCTTTATACATAATCATTATGAGCATTTTAGGAGGACTCAATAACCTATTCTATTTTGTAAGCTTTTCTCTCTCTTCTAAAGTAATTCAAGGCAAGTCAAATGAAAAACGAGAGTTCAGTACCCAATTCACAGGCCAAAGATCCACATACAGAACAGAAAAAAGTATTTAAATAAGGAGCGAGACCAACTGCCTCAGTAAACAGAAATACCCAATTTATAGCATTTTTTCCTAACTTGTGTTTCTGCATCTACTATTATTTTTGCCCATTTTTTTCCCCCAGCATTAATTTCTAGAACTGCACAGCATGTCACGGAGTGCTGGATGCAGTCTGTCTGGGGCACAGTGAACTAACAAGAAGGTCAAATCTGATGCATCCTTCCATCATCGCTTATGCTAGAACATAATGCAGACAGGATTTGCTTTAATTCCTTTTGAAAGGGATTGAAATGTTCCAATTAATTTAGAAAAAAATGGGTTTATTAATGTAACCCAAATTCTTTGAGACAGTCTGTACCTAGATTCACACTGGCTGTGAAAAGGGTGAAATGTCAAAGGAATATCAATCAGGCCTGAGGGAAGGCTCAAGGACTGTAAAAGCAAAATAATAGTCGGGGAAGAGATTTTAGTCCAAACCCAAGCGGGCAAAAGGAGATGACATTTATCCAGCTGACTGCATGTGGCACAGACCCTGGGAGAAGTGAGGAACAAGATCTGTAACAAGCCCGCATTTCCCTCTGAAAAAATACTGGAGCATCACAGGATGGAACATGTGAGGGTGATTCAGCAAAAGTTATGACCCTAGGCAACAGAAGACAAAGTTTCTCCACTCTGGGATGCCTGACCAAAAATGTCTATGTGGCTGAGAGTGGAGGGAAAGGCTGGGTTAGAAAGGGATGTTAGGAAGAGATATTTCAGCAATTGCTGGGCAGACATGGAAGATCAGGTGCTTATGCAGGTACAACATGCAGTATTGACAACTAGGAACACTATTCAAGCCAGTGCTGTAGGAGTTAGAAGAGAGGACTTAGCTTATCTCGATGAAGAAGATGAAGAAGAGATCTGAAGTATTTTCAACTCACCATCTTGACCCTACAAACCAGAGCCACAGCCCAGGAAGTCAGAATTAAGAAGTGAGGCTCAATGGCTTCCTAGCCCCTCTGGCAAATGCAGTGGTCTGGGACCTCTCAGAAATCTTGTGCAGTTGTAGGAAAATCCAGATCTGGTGGTACTGACTTCACATCACAACACATGCCCTGTTCCCAGAATTCTCCTCTCACATCAGCAGTGGCAGTGTTATCCAGTGGACAAGCTTCAACCAAGCAAGAGACATTTGCTCGTACTCTATACGGATCAAAGGTTTTGAAGACCTGTAGACTGCTCATTTATCTGGTACACACTACCTGTTCCGTACATGAAGGCACTTTTTATGGGTTTCTAGAGGACGTAAAATCCTTACAGAAGATGCATTTGAAGATGTTGTCAGTGAGGGATTTGAGAAAACACACCACATGATTAGGTCATAAAAACTGCAGATTAAATTTGAACAAACACTTTGCAAACAGGTGCTCTGATATTTCAGCTGATTACAATGTTGAAAGACATAGCAATGGTGCTGGGCTTGCTCACTTCATATTCTCTTCTGCCACAAAATAGGCAGGACAGAGTACAAGCATGCCCATAGAGGCTCTGGCTGGGGGAAGGCATTTTCTCAGCTTCACTGACACTGTGTATAACACAACCATAGTGAGACTTACATGGAGACAATCAGTCTTGGTTTCTTCCCTGTTTGCTTCCTCCTGCTAGGGCCACATAATAATCACTTCTCTAGTCAAAATCTGCTGTTCCTTAGGTCTGTTTATGTCTGTCTAATTTAAAAAGATATTTCTTCTCAACCACTGCAGTTCCACTTAGCACCTGTTTTCCAATTAACTTGAAAGTAGTCCTCTGCTGAAGAAAAAGTGCTAAGAATTTTTCTCCTTTCTAAGTTGTCGCTTTGTCTATTCCAGAACAGGCTTTAAAACCACTTTTTGCTGCCTTCAATGATTAAGATTTGTAAACTTGTTTCTACTACTGGTTTTAGAAATCTATCATGAAAACCATGCAACACAAGCTCTGAATTACAGGAAAAGGCATACAAATATCTTAACTGATAACTTATTTGTAAATACATACCTTAATATAGATTTCACTGATAATGTTTTTGTGGGACTATAAGGGAGACATATTTTCTGAGTACCCTATAAAGAAAAAAAGCTAGGAGATATTACAGGACATACTGACTTTTTCTATATATTCAAATAGAAATATTAATAAAAACAATTAAGTAAAAAAACAAAGAACAAAACCATGCTAGTATTACTTAGCCTTATTTACTACTGGTTTGGGGGAAAAATAAAAAACAAAAAGGAGAAAAAGTGAATGTGAAAAGTCATGGATGGTGCAAAATTATTTTTTACTTAGTTTTTACTACCTTGGCATGTGGTATGAGGGCTGCTGAAACTAGTGAACATTACAAACTATTTCTTTTTTTTTTTTTTTTTTTTTTTTAAAGTGATCCATGCATGCATACAATTGCTTGGATAATAGGCTCTTATGGAACGTTAAGTGAAAAAAATTCATTAAAGAATATTAGTGAAAGCAGTATCACACCTGCCTATTTTCTTAACGTATAAGAAAATCCTAAAAGCAATATAATGTCATTGCCTAAATTGATCGCAGGACATCATCAACAACAATTTAGGCAACGTTTCTAAAACAACACAGAGCTGCAGGTAAGAACAATTAAAAAATATCTGGCATCATAGATTTCTGTCAGAAAGTTTAGTGTAATGTTACCTACAAAGCTAGTTTAGTTTTATCTACTATGGTAGAATTATATGTTCTTTTTGTATAAAATGAGAAGTATGTATTAAGTAATGAAATTCTGAAAAAAGCAAAAAAGTGTATGACAGACATACCGAAAACAAACAAGAAAACAACAACAAAAAAGTCAGAGCAGCAGATAAATATTTGTTTCTTACTGTCTTTCTCCAAAGTATTGAATGGTACTGAGGAACACGCTGATTATTTTGGTCAGACAGTACAACAGACAGAAAGAAAGGGTTCTTCTCTGCATCTGTACCTATATAATTTTGATGAACTGTTAGGGAAAAACAAGAAGCATTATCCACTGTAAAGAAGACGCACACACCTGCTCGCACGTGCAAGCACACGCATGCACACACACGTATAAATGTGTAAATAAATATATGCATTTATATGTAAAAATATATACTAATCTACATAACTATGTATTTATATACAGATGTGTAAAAAAACCAAGAGATAGGTACAGCCTTCAAGGCCAAGAAGGGTTCCAAAATATCCCTTTTTGATAGCAGGGGTTCTGCCGCTTACAGAAACCCATCCTCTGTCTTCAGGTTAAAAATACATGAAACAAGAACTTGTTTTCTGTACAGGACAGAAAATTTATTAATACTAAATTAATACCATACTTTTTTCCATATTTAAATAATAGCAATTCAAAGCCAGATTGCATTTTTATTGATCAAAACGTCAATCCATTCACAAAAAGATCATTACCTTTCCCCAAAAAATATTTGAAATACCATCTTGTATGATATTCTGGGTTTTCCAAATGCACGTCTGTTCTGTGCCACGTACCCGGAGTGTAGTCTGTATTCTGAAATAGAATTGGGAGACTGTTAGATCAAATGCTGAGTGAAAAAAAAGGAGAACATAATACAGGCAAAAGCCAATCAAGAGTGGCTGACCCACTAGAAGAGTTTTACATGTATACTGTTTTTTAAAAAACAAGGAATTATTGTGAAGTCAGTTGTTGTGCAGCTGAAATTAAAATTTCTCCCTCTTCTCTTCTTTTTTTTGTCTTTTCTTTCTACGTAACTACAGTCTTTGCCTTTTGTACCACCGTGTCGTGGTTTAACCCCAGCCAGCAACTAAGCACCACACGGGTGCTTACCCATTACGGGTAATAGCTTAGTATTCCACTGAAAAGAAGATATTTCAATGTGGAATTTGAAGACCAGTGTTTTTAAAACTTAAAAATAAATAAATTAAACAGAATTCTGCCTCCAGGTTTCATTTTCTCAGTTGTTCTTCCCAAAATAACCCTTAGGGACTCCTTGCTAGACCAGAGCATGCTCTGGAAGTTCTTCAGTGTTGTTTCTGCATTGGCCGGTTAAGGTAGATTCCCAACCATCCCTCAAGTCCTTTTCCACTAAGAAATAACATATGCAGAGAAAAAGCCATTCCCTGCATCCATTGACCATGTGGCCATTCATCACCCACTCAGAGAATCTTTCTGTGATACAAGCTAATTAGCTCTTGAACTGCATGAAACTGAACTAAAAAAACAGTATACAGAACATGACCCTGTAGAGAATCAATGCAGAATAGTTAGATTGCTTCAAACTCGGCAGCCAGTGCTGATGCAAACTACAGTAAAAGTTTACTGTTAATATTAGTTCAATACAAGCTTACCAAGACCTTACATATATTTCAAGAATATGAGGTCTTCTTTCTTTCAGTATTAAGATGATATTTACAGCTGAAAAAGCTTGGCAAAGGAAGATAAAAAAATGAAGATAAGTAGAAACCTAAGCGTCACTTTCGTGGTTGCAGGGACACACCATGAGTTTAACAGCACAGGAATCTGGGGGAAATGACTCTCTCAGGCTCCACTCAGCTTCTTTTATCTCTTATGCAAATGTAAGCATAGCTGCCAAAAGACAACTAAGGCGGGGGGGGGGGGGGGGGGGTGTGTGGATGGGTGAAGCTATGACCTCATCACACCAAGGATTAAACTTAAAAGCACAAAGGTCAGCTTGAACATCGTAGTATCACCAGGACACCAATATAAAGTGATGACCTAGAGACTGCAAAGTGTTACACAGAGGATAAGATAGGTATTTTTCTTCTAACATTACCAGGTGAGCAAAATGTTACCAAAACTAAACGAAATACCAGCTTTTCCCTTAAACTAAACTGTCAAGATTACATACTCTTAAAAGAAGAGCTAAGCTAGACTTTGTGGGGAAAAAACCCCACCATCTCCCTCCTCTTAGATTCTTACATTCATATTATTTCGCATTTTTCAAGTCCTCTTCCTTAGTAACTGACTGCAAATACATCTTTCAGTGGTGAAGAATAACTGAAGCTGAATTATTTTTTCAGTTTTGTATGAGTATCTTTAGCCACTTACCTCACCAGCAGAGCCATTTTCCACACGGAACCGTCCAGCTCTTTGAATGGCTCCATCAGCATCACTAGATATAAGCTATAAGAGAGTTTAAGATAGAGGTTCTAGTTCCAAAAATAGCCATATGATCAGCAGTCAAAGCTTACTATGGTTTCTTCTTCTCCCAGGCATCATATGACTACCCACACAGAAGGGATCAGCACAGCTATTACTAATTTGACTACAGATTTGGAATGACCCAATTATAACTTGAAGGAAGCACGAGCGGGAGAGCCATTCACTCTTTTGGTAGATCCCAGTACTAATCAGAAATTCTCCTGTCTCAGAGTTTGGCTGCATCAACACACAGAATGCCTACAGAGGGACTTGTCCACTTTCCAGAAATTGCTCTTGAAGCTTGCTCCTTTCAAAACAATGGGTCTTACAGACATGATGATTCTTGTCCTCTCAGCCTTGCTAAGCCTAAAACTCTACTTGTTGGCAGTATTACTGGGACTAGCAGTCTTTAACTGCATTTTATTTATTGATGTTTTCAGGAGACAGCGAGCAGCAAGAATTTCCAAACATAATGTTCAGTGATCATACTGAACTACATACGGTACAGGAGATGTCCTGGTCTGCTTTCAGTATTAACGTCAGAAAATATGGCTTGTTTCCACCTGAAGACTTCAACAGTTTCATAAATACTCTAGAAAGACTGCCTGGTCTTTTTATAAGGGAATCCAGGGATTCCCAGAACGCTGAAACTCTCTTTGTTGTTAAAAAAGCTCTTGAGAAGTCAGTAAAACATAGGATAACACAACAGTCCTGATGCATTCAGCAACACTGCTTAGGATCCCTACAAGAGAAGAACAGGAGAATGCTGCCGATGATATTGCACGTTACTCCTCTCAAAACGTAAAAAATGAGATTGTCACATACCATACCAAACTTATGAAATGGGATCTGAACAACAATAAAGCAATGGTATATCATTCCTTGCTTCCCTCTAGCAATCCATATTATTCCAGCATAATACTTTCTCCCTTTACTTGGTGGAAGAGTTATCACGACATTTTGAAGTTCTCTTTGCCCCTTGCTTTGAAGTGTTCTGAGGCTACGTCAGGAATAAACTAACATGGCAAAAACTCCAACATATCCTGGTGCCTTGTATAAACTGTAAGAGAAATTATATGGACAACTGGTTGTATTACACCAGTGGGAAAGACATAGGAAAAACGTTTAGGGCAGAGACAAAATAACTGTGTTGTAATAAATAAAAGGTGGAAATAATTGAGCAATTGAGATGCTGCTGTGGAAAATATTAAGCAGGAAAGGTTCAATATTAAACATTTAGAAATTTGAAAGGGCAACAAGCACCTTTATATGTTTGTACTCCAAAAGATAAAAACCCCCACTTTCATAAAATACTAGCAGAATTTTAAGAAAATCAAGCAAAAGACAAGACCATTTGTGTGAGCTTACTGTGAATTTATAATTACCAATAAATTCTTCTTTTTGAGCAAAAGAATCTAAGTACCAGTAATGAAGGAGCCTCTTAGCAGAAAGCAGTTCATCTGCTTTTTTGATTAAAACATCGTATCTAATATGTGGAATTTATGGAAAGAAAAGAAAGATACCTGGTGTTCTTCCAATGCAACTTCCAGCAACGAAGCCACCAAATTACACAGATATTAATAAATATGCTATCCAAGAACTTTAAATTACAACTATAGCTGGTAGAAAATTAGTGATTTCTTCCCACAATAAGAGAGCTGGAGTTCAGTTTCTTTACCCCTCCACACTTATGTTTTCCTATAGTAAGTTTATGTAATTTCATTACGGCCTTGTATCCAGAGTGATGTTATTTTAACTGCTGATGTACTGCTATTTTCACAGCAGAGAAGAAATTTATATATGAGAAAAATGAAGTACCAACTTAGCTTTGAATTTGAAGAAAAGGCAGAATAACTGACAGATTTTAGGGAACAGGTTTTGATATCCTTATTCTGACTAGTTCTTTTAATTTTAAACCCCCTCCCACTACTCTGAGGCACATAAAATCACATACACACATAAAAATCACATACACACATATATATGTACACATAGGAGCACACACAGTTTTTAACTTGCATAATTGCAGGTACTTCATCAAATATTACCCTAATATTTAGCAGTCTTCAACTTATAAGAGGAAAAAAGGCTCAATTTCCATCTGGGAGTAAACATAATATTTATATAAGACTACCTGTCCCGTTACGATGAAATATTCATAAATAAGGCAGCAAAAAAGATTTCCTAGCACAGGTCTCATGTATCTATTCTGAAGCCTCTTTTTATTACCCTATAACTTTCAAGTCAAGCTTAGAAAGCACATTTTCCAAACTAGATCCAATTTTTTATTTGGAAATGAAAAGGATTTGAGCTCTGCATTATAAGCTGCTAAAATCATAGGACAGGCTACGTAAACTTACAAGCTCCACAGATCCGTAATGCTTTCTGCTAAACTCTCCACGTCTGCAACCCAGATCTTCAGAGACAGAGCTGGAATAGAAATGCTTCATCAGTGTACACAAGTCAACTAGTCTTAGATCTCCTGTAACACTACACCCTGCCATTAACAATATAATTCCTGCTGAATAAGGTTCGCAGTGCATAAATTCATTACTGCAGGGAACACTCCTTACAATGTGCACAATCTCTAACAGCCATTGCAGTCTGGCTTTCATATTACCCCCAAAGGAAAAGAAATGTCTACATCCTGAGTGGAAGCAAAAGCTATAATTAAATTAAATATTTAGTCATGACGTGATCAGGGTTCCAAAGCAGGTGGTGGCTTATAACCACATTTGAAATAGGCATTTAATCTAAGGAAAGAAAAACCTACAGTAAATTTAATGCCTCAAATAGGATAACTGTACTATGCTGAATAAGCTCATGCTTAGTATGTTGCTACTGTTTTTTTCAGAGTCTTTTTTTAGCCTACACACAAAGAGAAACTAAACAATTACTTTAATTCAAAAGCATAAGGAAAGAACAGCATTTCATAGGTTTCCCCCCACCTACCTTAACAAGGATAGAATTGTCAAGCAAGCAAAAGTAATCCTAGAACACGAATACCTCGAATGCAAATCTACACGCATTATCACATACAATCTCATAATGCCATCACGTCACATTAAGCACATCCCTATGCGCTTCATGAGGTCAAAACAGATAGCAAGCACCTCCTCTAACTATAAACACTAAGCCTCCTGCCTTTGCAATGGGGATATATATTACAAATACAAGCTAAATAAAGATTTAGATGCAAATTTAACATAAACCTTGATTAACCAGTCTGTACCAGGGCTAGCAGCTCAATCCCTCCATCATATTCCAAACTTACAGTTCACCCTTCAGTCTGCAGTAATGAAAATAGTCATTTAATTTTAATGGGGAAAAAACCAAACCAAACCAAACAAGAAGCCCTCCATCCAGCAATAAGTTATTAAATTTTCTGAGAATTATCAGTATTGTAAATTGCAACGTTACATCGATAAACAGAAGAAATATCTAAATTTTAACGCAACACCCTCATACATGCTTCTTGACTGTAGGAGATACTGTGACACTGGACTCCAAAACATTTTAATTTTTAGACAGCTTTTCTATTTGTATTTATAAGTACTTAAAATTTATTAAACATGATTCATATTTTTGAGCCCTGCCCACTTGGATTCCATGTCTTTACCCAAGGAGAAGCAATACAAACAAGACATATCTAAAAGACATATCACCAAAATAATTCTAGTATTTGCTTCCAGTATGTAAATTATGCAGGAAGGATAAGAACATGACAAACGGTAATTTTAAATGACACGCACATTGAAGCAGGAATGTTAGCTGCTGCAACAGAGCTGCCTTTTTTACTTCATGTGAATAAAACCTTCAGATGACACTATTGCCTCTGGGAACGTATAGCCTGTACTTTCTCGGTCAGTTGCCTTTCAACCGGACCCCTGTCACACAAACACACCTATACTGCTTCCTAAGCAAAAATTACCGTACACAGTCAATTTGACCCCTGAAGGCAGTGAAGCCACAGTCTATTCTGACACCTATGGGGGCACATGCATACATGCCAAAGCAGCAGTAATATGAGTGACTTGAGGAAAACTGCCTACAGGAACTGAGGTTAACCCACATTAGATGCAAGTTTTACGAGCTCCAAAACTATCACTCAGTCGGAAGTATTCTGACCGAAACACAAATACAATGATGTAAGCTTTCAGTGTGTGGTTGCCTGCACAATGAACTTATGTTTGACTAGGGACACTTATTAATCTTAACCTCCCTGAGAACCTGTGTGAAATACCTTCCAGGAAAACAGTAAGTTCCCATATCAGGAATCTGCACAGCAGAGATGGAAAAAGTCTGTGATACAAGAACACATTGGGCTTGGGTCCTGATCTAAGAGCCCTTGTCATCAAAGCAGCTACAATTTGATCTTACTTACGATCTGCTGTTTGTAGACATAAGTATTTCAGAGCCTTACCGTACTTGAGATCAAAAAAAAATAAATGTTAAAGCCTGCAGTTCAAACAGCTTGCACTCTAATTGAACGTAACAACCATAACAACTCCTTTTCCCCCTCACAACAGAACAGAAGGTAGACGGACACAAAATGAGATGAGAAACAATATTAAAACCTTAGAGGTACATAAATTACAAATGAGCCACAACAGGAGTCAGTTCCAGTGAGTAAGGCTACTTCAGGTTGCTAACTGAAAAAAGCATGCCCTGAAGATGGACTTTTCAAAGTTTGCGGCAGTACATGTCTGTCTATCTTTTCACATTTGTGACACTGGGAATTTTCAGAGCCTTATCAACTGGACAAAGATGAAACAATCTTAATGGAGACCAACGGAAGAAACTGTTCTTAAGTCAGGAAGTCTGTGCATCCAGAAGGAGGTTCAAATCTTAAGCTGTCACACACCATGAGGACTTCATGTTCAGTACTTTTATACACCTACCACTACTGCTGTTGGACCTTTGAGTGAACCTTGCTATGCAATATACCGCCATGCTGTTGCACAGAAGTTGTGATGCACCACAACACTTACAGCTCCTTCTGAGCCTGCAACACAGAGAAGATGGCCCAGAGTAGTGAAAAGACTGAATGTACCAGTGAGCTGCACATCTCAAATAATTTCTGTTATAGCTACCTTCTACTTTATGTGGTTTTGTAGCAATAATTGACATGCTCATTCAAAGTATATTTGGACAGTCTCTTTTCACCCTACTCCTACATGCCATTTACAAGGAAATCATGCTTGGTTTACATTTTACTGCAAATGCATCATCTTCTTACCATCATCAGAAGGGACATATAAAAAAAACCCCAAAAAACCTTTACTTCAGTATGGTTTGCAGTAAAGAAAAATTTTGAAGCTAATACTCATGAGTTCTCATCTTTTCTTTCTGAGGGAAACACACATAAATCTAGCTAACAAATTTTCTCTGCAGTTATTAAGACTGGGTAACATAAAAGTTTTTCAACAGTAGCATCTCTACAGACAAAAATAAAGACTTTCTTTTCCCCTCCAGACAGAACGAAGAGTTCCCAAGTTGTTTTGTATGGACTCAAAGTGATCCTTTGCCTCTTTCCACATCTCAGAGAGAATTTGGAAAGTTCAGATAAAACCTAAGAAGTTTGCATTTTGCATCAAATGCAATTTTTAGAGTTCCTGCATTTTGAGGTACACATAAAATCTGGCAGATGCTTCACAGATGTCCTGGTTTCAGCTGGGATGGAGTTAATTTTCTTCTTAGCAGCCGGTACAGTGTGTTTTGGATTTAGTGTGAGAATAAGGTCGATAGCAACAACTAAAACATCAGTGTGTTAAGTAGTGCTTATCCTAAGTTAAGGATTTTTCAGTTTCCCATACCTTGCCAGCAAGCAGGTGTACAAGAAGCTGGGAGGGATCATGGCCAGGACAGTTGACCCGAACTAGCCAAAGGGATATTACATACCATAGAACTTCATGCTCAGTATATAAACCTGGGGGGAGTTGGCTGGGTGGGGCAGATCACTGCTTGGGTATCAGTCAGGGGGTGGCGAGCAATTGCATTGTGCATCACTTGTCTTTTCTTGGGGTTTTTTTTTTCTCTTTTTTTTTTGTTATATTCCTTTTCATTACAATTACTATTAATATATTTTAAAATTATTTTTATTTTTATTGTTAGTATTATATTTTATTTTACTTCAGTTATTAAAACATTCTTACCTCAACCCACAAGTTTTACTTTTTCTTTTTGATTCTTCTCCCCATCCCACTGGGAGCAGGGAGGAGTGAACGAGTGGCTGCGTGGTGCTTAGTTGCTGGCTGGGGTTAAACCATGACAATGGAACAAATGGAATGCCTCATTTGCAATGTATTTTAAGGCACTGTGGGGTTTCTATTATTTTTTTTACTTTTACAGAAAGATCAGGTAATCATGGTAGCGCTAGCATTGTCTTTGTGTGCTACTTTTGTTCTACAAAATTCATTTTTGTGGCTAGGTGTTCTAGTTGCCCTAGAAACCGCTGTAAAAGCAATTCGATCAATGAACACTTGTCACTTTCAGTACTGGTGGCAGAATGTTATGGAAAGAGCAGTCAAGAGATATTTTCCTGTCACTGAGTTCCGAAATTCAGTCTTTGATCAAATGAGGAAATGTATGTAAGATGACGACTCAAGGAGTGGGTTAAAAAAAAAAAAATAAATCTAACAACAGTTAATAGCGCAATGAATAGCACAATAAATCTTTTCAAGTCTTGGGAAAGCCAGGTCACTGTTTTGTGTCTCTGACATCTGGACAACCCCAAACACAAATATAATACAAATTAGAAAGTCACTACAAAGAGCATCCGGCCTACTGTGCTTTGAATGGAATCATCTCCACCTGGATAATTCTTAGAGACTTTCATCAGTCATGCAATAGCTCTACAAATCAGGAGACAAAGCAAGCTGAGGTTTATAAAACTGAACTACTTTCTGCCTTGTGGCAAAGCCTGCTTCAAAATGCATGAGACTAGAGGAAAATGCCATCTCGTGAATTACCTGCATGATAAACCCAGGGAGTTATGAAGGCATTTTAGAACTATCTGCATACACACAAATTAAGTCCTATACCTTAATTTGGTGATATTTCAGCTGAGCGGAAGTCGAACTCTATCAGGAAAAGCATGCTGACATCCAAGCATATTAATGCTGCAGAGATAAAGTCAGCAGCTAACAAAAAGCTTTAAAAAATAAAATATGAAAAGAGCATTCAAAAACCAAACATTGTATAACTAAGAAATGGACATAGGTATACAACACACAAATGTATTAATGTAACAAAATACAAGTTATCGAGTTAAAGGAGAACACGACATGAAAATCATTAATTTAGAAATACAAAAAGGCAAAATGTGTATTAAGGTATACACCTGGCAGCCCAGGTAAAAAGCCTGGAAAGCAATGTCCAAAACATGGTGGTAGAATTAAGAGCAGACCAGATACACTGGTCTGATCTTAATTAAGATCATTAAGACACTTCCCAACAACAACTACTGCAGTAACATTTCCCAGCCAGAGAGTCACAACAAAACAAAAGACGAAGTGAGGTGCAGAGTTAAGTTTGGGTTCTACCATACAAATCTTTTCTCAACATGGAAAAGATGATTGTCTTCCACATTCTGCCAGGTGTACTCAACATTGCTTCTAGCAAAGTTCTGGAGGCCAATTAGCCCAAAGAAAGGTTCACCATGAAGACTCCCTCATGTCCATGAGAGAGAGGATGTTGAAGGAGACCATCTGATCCACAAACTTATGGTTTACCTGCATTTGCAAATACAAAGCTCTTCACAACTGGTGTGATGTCTACAAAACCATATTCTCTATCACATGAATATATCCTCTATTCCAGATTCTCAGAAAAAAATTTTTGATCTAAACAATCCCAGCACAGTTATTAGATTTCTTTTTTTTTTTTTTTTAGCATTTCCATAATGACAAGCCATAAAATAGCTGCCTTTAGGAGGCACTCCAACATACTCCAACATTTCACATTTCATCAGCTTTGCTGGCCACAGAATGACAGGGAGCAGGGCTGTTTCAGAGTTCTGTCATTGCATGATGGACACAATGATAAGCATGCAGACAGTAGCCAACAGCAGTATACATAAAATAACAAGGAGACAGCACTGTCACATGCTGCAAGGAAACTGGCAGAGGCTTCGCACCACTGTTCATCGGGTCTTGAGAAGAGTTACCATAATACCACAGCCAGCCTCCAGTGCAATCCCATGGTCACAGACGCCTGTGGTGACACAGGTGAAAAAGAAAGACGTGATATCCACGTATGGCTTGTAAGGGGAACCCACAGGACTCCATTCCAGCCCAAATACCTAAGACCTATTCCAACTAAGGGTACAGAGATTCACATATGCAGCGAGACAGGGTATATTCATCAAATGATGCAGAGAACACCAAAAGCAAGCAAGTTTAATGGGAGAAATAATCTATTTTCTTAGCTCACACAATACAGACAGAAAACACAGACAAGCTCAGAAAAAGCATAAAGAACAGTTTGCGCCTGAAAGGTTTATGTTCCTATCATCTCCACAAACTACCTTCCAATAATTTGAGGAAATACATTGTCTTACCACAAACACACCCTTTGGTATCAAAAGCATTTTTCCGACACCACTCTTGCTATTTAAAACACAGGAGTATATCCGAGGAAAATGTTGATTAAAACAATAGTGTTTTAATACTAATACTCTTATCCATTTGCATCCCAATTCCAAGTACCTAAACCATACCTAACTTTCACACACTGGCAGTCCTTTTAAAAATCAGAATTATACCCAATAGCTAATCTCTGCTTCTTCTCAGCCTAACTACTTCATAACACACTTCTACCTCATATCATACTTGTCACCTGCTTCATATCAAGTACTTAAAGGAGAATCTTACACCAACATAAATGCTACACAGACAATTGCATGAAAGTTAAGTATCTTAGCCTCAATTTATGCATAGGTAAGATTTACATTATCGCACTATTTGCATAAGCTCACATATTCCCCAATGAATTCTAGCCTACATAGCTCTTTGGCTCTCCATTCTTGGTTACCACCAAGATTTGTACTCATCAACTCTCTGACATATCACATCATCTAAATTAAAACATATGCTGTGATTAACATTAGCTTTGCTTATTAATTTTCTTCATTGGATCACATCCTTCCTCAGTCCTAACCTGATCCACATCAGAAAAACACCGTTGGTCCAGTTATGCCAGTTTTAAAATAGTTTTCATCCTGTTAAGATGAACTGCCAGCACTGAAATACTTAGGTTTACCAGTGGCTTGGACCCTTTTGGCTTAATAATTTAAAATTTACTTATATTGCAAAGCGTTTTAATACAAATGAGCCTTTATTCACATGAAAAAAACCCAGCTTATACACATTTGTACAGCACCCAGGGTATACTCCACCTCCCTCTTCCACTTGTTTGGGAACACAAGTGCTGTTGCGTAAATGTACAGTAATGAGGAAGGGAGAGAGGACCATTTTCCTCCCATTTCAACAGAAGCTTCTACAAACTTTAACAGTCCTGAAAGTCGAACAAAGAAGCAAGCTTAAACATATTTGCTAATATAAACGTAGGAATGTATTTTTAGGATCCTAGTGTCAAATCACACGTTTTGTCTTTTAGGACTTTGACACTGGAAAGGCCTACCTGGGGGGCGGGTGGTAGTGGCAGAAGGGGGCGAGTTTGTGGATTGCACCTGTGCGATCCCAACAACGTAGCCTGCACGCCTCTTGGGCTCTCCATTCTCCTTACCACCTAGATCTCTACTGGCCAGTACGGGTTAATCTGTTCTCACTGAAGAGGCAGGCGCAGGTGCAAGCGCCCTCAGAAATCGGGTAATTGCAGTTACCATCCCACCGGCATCTGCTTGCAGGAGCGTAAGGCTAAATAAGCTGCAAAATCGACCCTGGAGACGCTCGCCTGGCTCCGCCCGCGCCACCTGCAGCAGCCCCCGAGGGAGGCGGCCGCAGCGCCGGGACCCCCGCTGCTCCGCTGCCTGAGGGCCAGCCCCCCCTCCGCGCGGGAGCCTCCGGCGCCACCGCTCCGGCGGCCCCTCCAGCCCCCCGGGCGGTGAAAGCATAGCACGGCCTCTCCGCCATCGACAGCGCGGGCCCGCACCGCATCGCGCCGCGCCCCGCCCGAGCTCGGCCCCCGCCTCCCCGGCGCCGGTACCGCTGAGTGAGGCCGAGGAAGCGGGTGGAGGCTGCCTCTGCGCTGCTCAGCTCCATGCGGGCGGCCAGCCGGAGGCCTCACCCCTCCGGCGTCGCTCCCGCGGCTCCGTCCCGCGCGGGAGAGGCGACGGGAGCTCCGCGCACACATCCCGCTACCCCGGCGCACGGTCGCCGCGCGCCCGCCCCGGCCCGCGAGCCACTCAGACGCCGCGCCGGCCGCCGCGCCGCCGCCAGGGCCCGCCGGGAGCTGTAGTCCTGGGCTGCGAGCGAGCGGCCGGGCCCGTCCTTCGCAGCCGGGAGCAGAGCTCCGCGGGGAAGGGAAGCGAACGCGATCTGCGCCCCCCCGTAGCGAGGGGCCTTAGCCGGCACCGCCCCGAGGGGCCGGGCCCGCGGCAGCGCCCCTCGCAAACGCCGGCTCGGTAAACGCGAGAGGTAGGGAAGCTGGCTTCCGCCGAGTCGTCGCCTCGGAGCTGGTTGCTATTTAATAGGAGCAAACCCCTTTGCCAGCTCTCTATCCACCTTGCTGCCTGCTGCATTCTAGAAGTCAGGCTTAATGCTACTACTGTTGCATCAGTAAAGGCACATAACGTGTTTTCTTAACCTGCTCACCTACAGCTCAGAATCTTTAGAAGTGCAGGCGTCTCACAGACTGATAGCCTCTGTGATGTTCAATCACAACTGGCCAGCAACGTGAAACCTTACCGGGGAAGGAATGACAGCTCAATTCAGTATTATTTCTTTAACAAAGTCAGAAAGTCAGACATCGCGTGGGCAGAGTCTTTCGCTTGCCAGCTGGCACCAGCCCATTTCATCGCAATTGAGTCTTCCAATGATCTCCACCTGTGTGACTTTAAAAGTCTAACACATAACAAAACAGCAGTGCTTTCAAGTGTGTGAAGTTCTTCCCTCTGTTTTCTCCTTTTGCACAGACATACACTATTCTCTGCCTTTTCAGGAGGTAAACATACTTACTCTATGCTTGTCATGTGACATAAACCCTGGAGTGAGGTTTGAACCCCCACATTGGGAATCAAAGCATAGCAAGGTGACCAAAAGTATTTTGACTGTGTGAGGATTTATCTTAAAACTTTTCAGTAGGAGTTGAAACCAATATTACAATCAACTATTACGACTAAAGATGAACCAATGTCTTGCTAGAGTAACAACTTGTATCTTGGGTAATCATAACTTGGATGACTGTATTCTGTTTAGACAAATTTCTTCAGTAATTTCAATTGCTTGTATGTTTTGTAATGAACTGCACTGCATTACTGTGTATTATTAAATACTGCAGCCATCCATGTAGTAAACTGTAATGACTTACTACATGACGTGATTGTGTGTATATTCTTATCTTTCTTAACAACAATTATTACAAACTAGTAACTTCAGTTAATACACTAAAACTCTACTTTGAGGTCTGAATTTAATGACAAGCTTCCCTAGTGTTAAAAAGGCAGTTCAATTTCCAGAATTCATATCATTCTGGGTCTCTCTGCTTATTCTGTC
Organism: Haliaeetus albicilla; assembly: GCF_947461875.1. Lineage (NCBI taxonomy): Eukaryota > Metazoa > Chordata > Aves > Accipitriformes > Accipitridae > Haliaeetus > Haliaeetus albicilla. The sequence goes on from NC_091508.1 coordinate 23,275,426, forward strand.
AGCCACTAGAAGATGAAGAGTGACAGAAGAGGGCAAAGGACAACCATTATGCAGTAGAAGCCACCAAAGAGCAACTTTTAATTAATGCTGATCTGAGCTGGACGCAAGCTGGTGATGTACTGGTGAGGAATTCTGTCAAGCATTAGCCTTGCCTTAAAGAATTCAGACAACATAGAATGCTAAAGCTTATTAGAATTAAGACCCATTTGGATCTTCTATAAGCGAAGTTTCCAACATATTGAGACCTGGGGATAACTTCACAATGGAGCCTCTAGCAGCAATTCTGTCTGAGTGAGTCTGCACCCTCCACCAGTTACTTACTCCTCCTCCTATGTCACAGCATCACCCTTGGCTGTCAGTTCTGCCATTGTGTTTGAGGAGCCACACTATCAGCTGCTCAATAAAGTAACTTGGGGTTAAAAAAAAAGAAAAAGAAAAAAAATCTTTCAAAAATGGTAGGGAGAGACTTTTTTTGGTTAACCAGGGAATTAACAGGATACAGTTGGATTGGGAGTTTAATGATAGATTGATTTGAGCAAACTACAAGCATGAATAAAGTAATAAAATGCATTTGGAACCCAGCATATTATTATTCTGAACCTCATATCATCATGTAGGACCATCTACAAGTTACATATCCCACAGCTGCTCAGTTTGGCAGATGGCACCTCGGGTCCAAATCAAAAAATTGTACCCATACACCCAGCCTCTCACAAAAACTGGCTGTTATTCCTAGAGAAACGTTATCTCTGTCCACAGGCAGTTGATGGCCACATCTAAGTCTATAACATAATGCTCAATGAGCAAAATCTAAACATGTTTTGGGTTTGGGTTTTTTTGGTTTTGTTTTTTTTTTAGTTTTTACCCCTAATGCTAAAATACAGTGAGAATTCCATGCATGGGGCACTCTTGGAGTAACATCTCTTCATGCTTTCTTCTGCACACTGCCTTTTTCCTCATACAGATAACTGTAGCGTTTCATAGTTCTTCCAGCTAGAAATAATGCCATCAAATTTAAATCAGAAACATTTAACAATTTTTGGAATAATCTTCCTTCATTATCTATATTATTGTGCTTTTACTCAATGTTAAATGTATGGACATGGGTCAATCCTTTACAGTGTGTCCCCTGACAAATCCTCAAAGCTGACAGGAGATAGGAATCTGCACCTTAGCAACGATACCTTTGTTTTTAAAAATGAAATCTAAAACCCCCTATGTCTACAGGCAAGAAACTCCAAGAAGCTAACTGGTTATTTACTGCAAACAATGCTCTGTACTAGTTAACTGTATCACTAAATATTGTTTGTGGCTTTGAAGGATTATCTCCCATGCATGGAAAAGATCTTCCAGTTTTGGAAATCAATGGAAATAATTGATTTTAGCCCAGTAAAATAACACACTGTAAAGAATATCTTATTTGTTTGTAGACTGCCTGTAATGAGCAGGCCCCTAATGCGCTCTAGCTCATTATATCCTATCTTAAATGTATAAACACAAATCCAACCACGTGCCACTTGAAAGTGTATTTCAACTAATAACACTGTAAACTCAAAGCTGGCTGCTTATATATCAAGAAATACCCTAACGAGCACAAGCATGCATACCCAGTAAAATAACTTAAAAGGAACTTCTATACTAAAGAAACAAAAATCTTCACTGAAATACCAACAATAACCTCTTCTCAGTATTTTGTACTCAACCACAACTCTTCTTCTTTCTAAATATCTGGATTCCTTTACAAGATTGCCAAAAATAAGGCTGTTTTTCTCTTTTCCTTCAGAAGAACCTACTTCTGTGGAAATAATGAAACAGAAAGAACCTTCCACTTAAAGTACTTAATTTCCATTTTAATGCAGTTGTCATTTACCCCATTCCTCCTCCCTTCTGTGCACTAGCTATAAAAGAGAGTTAATATGAATACATGCATGCACTCAAACCGAAGTATTTGTTCTGTGGTGCCCCTCTGTCATCCTGAAGAATACCAACTTTTAAAACCACCACTCTTTCAAACAGCAAAGAAACATACCCTGCTTCTGCACAGATCTTAGCAATTGCAACAACAGCTTTTTCTCAGCCAATTTCTTTCTAAGTATGCCTCCTGAAATGAAAAGCCTGAAAAAGTTCTGGCCTGTCTTATGCTGTACTAAAGTCTAACAGCGTGCTAAAATTCCAGTCAGGGTGGAATGCAAGCACAGAGCCTCTAGATGAAAAAGAGCCACAAAAATTGAAGTTTGAAGTTTCGGGTTTTTTTTAAATATTTGGAAAAAAAAAAAAAAGGCATTTCTGCAGTATGCTATAATTTCAATGCTGCAATAAATCTTGAACACGATAAAACCCACAACATTCTTTACACAGACTGCCTCCCTTACAACATGCTGTCAGCAATTCTCTTCCCAATTTTCTCAAACAACAAGCACACAAAGATGGAAGTGAGAAAGGTAATAGCAAATTAAGAAAACAGAGTGTCTAAAGAGGTATTCTGCAAATGCGTTGGCTTGGATGCTGTCTAGCTAAAATCTGGGATTCCTGTTGGCAGCTTTTAGCAATGATGTACATTTCTAGTATTCTGTTGCAGGATGCAGCATGTCTCTGCAGTAAGAGGCTGGCAGAGACACAAATAGCAGTACTTCCTTAGCTTTATTTGTAATCACTGCTGATTCTATGTCAAGTTCCATACTTCCCTCAAAAGAAAAAAACCCACATAATATAGAAACATGAGTTTTATAAGCATATGTACTGAGAAACAGAGAGACAATATTTAAAGAAAGGGACAGACAAAAAAGCCTACAGCCTATGAATTATAAGGAAGAAAGTCCGAGAAACAGAATTATGGGAATATTAAGAAAAAGAAGTTATTCACTGGAAAAGATACAGGATGGTAATAAACCTGAAGGTTCATCAAAATGAACCTCTACTTTGTTTAATTTCCAGAATTACATCTCCCTTAATCTGCTTCCACCTTTATAGTAGCATGGGTCATTCAAGTCCATTTGGTATGGATTATATAAAGACAGACAAAGAGCTCAATTCACCAGACTTGTGATATCTGTACTGTCAGCCAAATAGGGCTATTCTTCTCTCAAAACAAGGACTCTTCATCATTCCTTTTGTTAAGGCATTGTAAAACAAGTTTACTTTCCAGCAAACTTCAGGACAGATGAGATCCTCAGCACCTTGCAGACAAGGAATATACTTTGAAAATGATTGCAGACTCTTAGACGGGAATACAGCTGGTCTATTTCAGCCTGACAAATAACACTACAATTAAGATTTCAAAATAACTCTATCAACCCATTTTATCTCCTCTACTTTCCCAAAAGACCACAAACTCACTTTTTGTCACACTTCAAAAGGATGATCTTTCCCTTTATAGCAAAACCATTTTGTAACTCTCCACTGGTGATGTCTCTCATGTTCTTCTGAAGCACGCAATACAAAGCACTTACAGGGCATACAATGATCCAAAAAAGGAAGATATGTTTGATTTCCTTTTATTAGGTGAAATCAAAACCACTCATCTTTTTCAGAACTGGATAGCTACAAAAAAGACAAGTCTAGAAGCAAATTTCTCAAAAGCAGACTAAGCCACAAAAATTGAAGTTTGATGTTTGGGGTTTTTTTAAATGTTTGCAAAAGAAGTAATGAGGTCATGAAAACCCTGGGCACATATAGGACTAGAGTAAGATGGCTCAAATTCTACTTAAGTCCACATAGCCAGAATTTTCTACCATCTCATTATTTTTGAACCTTCAAATGTATTTAGCCAGTTAGGCACTTAGGTAGAATTCAGACCACTCAAATCTCAACAAGGTGGTCTGCATTACCTTCCATCCAGACACAAACATTTCTGCTGCATAGCCAAACTTTATTCACCATTACTGCTTCCAAGCTTTCCCCTTCACACTGTGCATTCAATGGACCTGTGCAGACCTGCAGTGGCATGGGTTGGCCACTGCCTGGGCAAGTTTGAGATTCTACACTCAGTGTAGCATACCTGCCATCTCTGAAGGCTTTCACAAGGCCAAATTCCAGCTTGCTTACAAAACAACCATATAGAATGAGAGACAAAGTACTTAATGTAAGCTCTTAAACTAGCTATATATATATTTATATATTTGCTTGGCAAAAAAAATGGACAAAGACTTTAAAAATTACAATGATCAATGCAGAGGAAGTAGGAAAATAATTTATGCTTAGTGAAAGATATTCCCAGAAAAACCTACAGTACAAGCAAGGCAAAGGACCCAGAAGGAACAGACCCTCAGCTGCTTCTTACTACCCTGCTGTGCACTGAACATTTAATGGATTGTAAAGGTATAACAGAATTTTAGCCATCTGCAGAAAGTTTTCTGTGGAAAGTACACCTATTCAGTATGCCTGCAAGTAGCAGAAACTAGTCAGTTCCAAAACAGCCAAGCAGGTAGGACAGATTTGCTATGGAATGCTGCTCTCAAGTCAAGATGCCACACCACAATGACTTCCATTCACACTATGCGACTAAAATAGTGGGCTCACATGGTGACTTGCCTGCCACATGAAAAGCGATGGAATTCAAGACACATCTAGACAGCATCGTACTGAATACTGAGGAAAAGCAAGTCATTGCAGTTTGTGCACAGATGAGATAATAAAATAAAAATTTGACTTATAAGTAAGAAACTAGAAGTGACACAATTGCATTCTCTGAAGTGTAGTCAGCATCACATTTGACACCAGGCAGAATCTCAGTGTGCAGTGAAAAATTTGGTACATGAATGACAGGTCTGGCTTATTAGAAATAAGGGAAAAGTTCTTGCAATGACACAGCTGATGCAAAGAGGAGTGAAAATCGAAATAAAATCCAATAAAGCCAATAAATCCCAAACCAGAATGCTCGCTGTTAGGAAAAAAACAACAACCAAGGGCAACTCCAACACAGGGCTAAAACTTCAATGAGTATTTTTAAGAAGGCTAATGCACAAAATGTGTAACTTAGGGAGAAAAAACCCATGACCATTAAACTGTATTTCTTCAGGGGAAAAAAAAAAGGTGTATTACATAGCTAGAACTAAAGTAAAGCATTGGAAACTTAGAATCATAGAATCATTTAGGTTGGAAAAGACCTTTAAGATCATCGAGTCAACAATGCCCACTAAACCAGGTCCTGAAGTGCCTTGTCTACGCACTTTTTGAATACCTCCAGGGATGGCGACCCAACCACTTCCCTGGGCAGCCTGTTCCAATGCCTGACAACCCTTTCAGTAAAGAAATTTTTCCTAATATCCAATCTGAACCTCCCCTGGTGCAACTTGAGGCCATCTCCTCTCGTCCTATCTCCAGCTACCTGACAGAAGAGACCAGCACCCACCTTGCTACAACCTCCTTTCAGGTAGCTGTAGAGAGCGATAAGGTCTCCCCTCAGCCTCATTTTCTCCAGACTAAACAACCCCCATTCCCTCAGCCACTCCTCGTAAGACCTGTGCTCCAGGCCCCTCACCAACTCAGTTGTCCTTCTCTGGACATGCACCAGCACCTCAATGTCTTCCCTGTAGTGAGGGGCCCAAAACTGAACACAGTACTCAAGGTGTGACCTCACCGATGCTGAGTACAGGGGAACAATTACTTCCCTGCTCCTGCTGGCGACACGATTTCTGATACAGGCCAGGATGCCATTGGCCTTCCTGGCCACCTGGGCACACTGCTGGCTCATATTCAGCCGGCTGTCAACCAGCACCCCCAGGTCTTTCTCCACCGGGCAGCTTTCCAGCCACTCTTCCCCAAGCCTGTAGCGCTGCATGGGGTTGCTGTGATCAAGTGCAGGACCCGGCACTTGGCCTTGTTGAACCTCATACAATTGGCCTCGACCCATCGATCCAGCCTGTCCAGATCCCTCTGTAATGCCTTCTTACCCTCAAGCAGATCAACCCTCCCTCCCAACTTGGTGTCATCCGCAAACTTACTGAGGGTGCACTCAATCCCCTCATCCAGATCATTAATAAAGATATTAAACAGAACCAGCCCCAAAACAGAACCCTGGGGAACACCACTTGTGACCAGCCGCCAACTGGATTTAATTCCATTCACCACAACCCTCTGGGCTTGTCCATCCAGCCATTTTTTTACCCAGCAAAGAGTACACTTGTCTAAGCCATGAGCCGCCAGCTTCTCAAGATTGACTGAACTCTAGCTATTTTTGCCGTTAACTGTTTGAGCCAGCCACTTCCATAAAAACGATTATTCTCAGTAATTAAAATATTTTAAATACCTCAGCAAAGCAGTGGATCAAGAAAAAAAACCAAAACCAGTCTTTAACAAAACAGTAGAACGCCTTGCTTTTTTAAAAATTCTGAATTTCCCAAATGGAACAATTAATCTGTACAGTTCTTAGTACAGTTCTGAGTGATTTTTAAGTCAAAGGACAAGAATTTCTTTTCCCATAGGCAATACTTTCTTATGTCTCTGAGAATACATGCACATGCCTACCTGTACATATACACAAGCACATAAGCACAACTGAATGTACATATAGAACACAGATGTCAACAAAAGAAAATGTAGCCTTATCAAGGTTTAGAGGTTCACCCAGACCTCATTCGACAGAGTTCTCCAGAGACCTTCTGTTTGTTGGTTTATTTAAGGCCAATCTCTGATGGCGTCTGCTCTCTTTTCTCATGTTTCCGGGTCAACATCAGGTCGGGCAGGCCGCTGCCAAAGGACGAGGAGAACGTGCGCCTCGTCTGCCCCTCCCAGGCTGGCGGCTTCGGCACCAGCCGGCCTCGCTGCCCCTCAGGAAGCCCAGCTGAGGGGCAGCCCGGCACCGCCACGCCCGCGGCCCGCCCGCGCTCCCGGAGCGGCGGTGGTTCCGAGCGCCACCCCGCCGGCCGAGCGCCCGCTGCTCTCGGACGCTCCCGAGCCAGGTAGTTACCAGAGGACGCTCAGAGGCGCCGGGCACCAGCAGCAGCTGGCCGTGAGGCTGCCCGGCGCACCTGAGAAGGGCATCGGGACGCTCTCCCACCGCGGCGCCCCCACGCTCCCGTCGGTTTCGGCACTGCCCTGCTGACGCGGACCAGGCGAGCGCGCGGCGGCTGGGGGTGCGCTGCGACTCTCCCGCCCCCTCGCCCCCTCCGCTGCAGCACGGCACGTCGGCAGCCCGGGGGCCGCCGGCAGCGGACCAGGGCGCAGGCCGCGGAGCCCCGGCCCGCGCCGTTCGCCGGGTCCTAGAGCCCGCGGGTCCACGGCGCCGGCGGCGGGGAGGGCGCGGCATTGTCTGTGAGGCAGCCCGAGGGAGCGAAGCGAAGCTCCGGTTCTGTCATTGTCCTGGCCGGGGTCAGTTTCCCATTAGCTCAGTCCCTTTGGTCTGGAGATTTTGGAGGCCGTGGGTTTTATCCTGTCTTGGCTGGACACTGCTTTCTGGGCGGTCTGAAGGTCTGACCGCAAATACCGGATGCTGTGGCAGTATGTGCCAGCGTTCGCTATGGGGGAGGGACTAGGGGCTCCGCTTAGTGCAGAAGCATAAATGGAGTAGGGGTGACAGAGGGCTGGGGAAGTGGCACTGGGTGGGCAGTCTTCCTAGCTCTCGTATGGATGAGAGGCACACTTCTGGTGACAGTGCATTAAACGGGTAGCACTCGGGCACAGTGACGGATGGTCCCCTGGCTCTCCTTCTCCTGGTTGTGGCAAGAGAGGGTGGGCAGGTGAGAGATGACTGCTGCTTCCTCCTTTCTGTGTTGGGTGTGTGCATTTTCATGCCAAGTCAGAGAAACATTTCGAGCATTGCAGTCTCAGTCTGTGCTGCAATTTCTCTGAGTACCACCATCTACTGGAGGCTGGAGTTAGCTGGGTACCTAAGCGAGCCTGATGGTCCTTGAGGGCTATGTGACATCCCGGTAATGAAATGGAGCTGGAGGAGGTGACCAAAACAGTGTAGAGTAAATCTTAATTGTGAGAACAATGACAAGCCTCAGAGTAGGGGATGGTTCTGGGAGGGCTGTGCAGTTGCCTGGCCGCTCGGTAACTGTTCTTGCCTTTTGCAGGTGCTGACATATAGCCTGGCAGTTGAAGGACTGTCACAGTTGGGAGCTCTGTAGAGAGAGATCTGCGGCCAGCCACAGAGGACAAGCTCAGACTTGCATCCTTGGCACAGCTAAGTCCTGCGGCTATGTTGCACGTGAGGGAGGCTGGACGGGTGGAAGGTGGTTGTGTCCTAGTTGGGGATGGGGAAGACTGTGTGACAGTCTGCGTGCTGCTGGGTGGAAGGAGCTGGAGGGGGCAGGGTTTGAGACTGAAGCTGAGTGTGGGTACTGAGCAGGACCCAGATTTGCTGAGCAGTGGCAATTTGAGTGATGTGTCAAGTGGTTAAGTAGCTTGAACTACAAATGTTCAGAATGTGGGTAACAGGCTAAAAAAAAATACTATTTTACATCATAAATATTTCCCCAGCTGCAGTATTTTACCTTTGTTCTGTGAGGCATTTCTGGTTAGTCTTTAGGGTGGGATTTACTGGCCAGAGGCAACTGTTTTAGAAGTGCTGTTAGTGACTGCAGGAGGAATATTACTAGTTGTCACAAATGCTTCTCTCTTAGCAGGTTCTGCTTTCCTTAAGAAAAGGCTAGTTGCTTGTAATAAACGTCACTGGCTCTGGGTGTTTGCCTGTGGAGCTGAGAGTACCCCAAAAAATTATGTTAATTGTCCCTAATGTGGATGAATTAGTGCTTACAGTGTTGCAGGTAGGTTCAGTGGAAGTACATTCTCATGTGGGTCTGCTGGCTCTCCTGCAGGGAAACTTTTAAAGCTGTGGGCAAAAATTCCTCAGGTTCTCTTTGCTGTTTTCCTGCTCATACGTGCTTTGGCATTTCTTACTTAAAACTGAGGATTCAGAGTCTTTCACTTATGGTTTATTTTTTAGAGTTTGTAGCTGAGGGTTGCTTACTCAGGGGTTGTAGTTTACTTTGTGAGCGTCAGTATTTGTCGGGGTTTAGAGTTTACTCATTTACTGATCAGGCATGAGGATTTAAAATCTATCATTATCCATAAACTTCAAATCCGCAACAAATATTTTGGTTCCAAGATTTGAAGTTTATAACTTAGATTCAGGATTGATGACTTACAAAAATGGAACTGTCTAAATCCTAAAATAATAAACACTAGGCTGTGAACTCTTCTGTGAGGTTTGTAATCTTCTCCTGTGCCAACCAGGGTTCAGCTCTGTGCTCTCATCCAGGGTCTGGATTTGATACGCTGCAGTCACCTCACACAAAATTGGACTGCTGAGGTAATGAGCGAGCTGAGAGCTGTGAAAATGTCTTGTGGGGTTTTATTCTAGAGGTAGGGCAGAGTACAGACAGGTGAAATCAGGGCTTTTCCTCTCAAATACCAGAGCTGAATCCTATCCCTGAAGGAAAAAGGGGGTGGGTTTGACAGTTACTTAAGTTTCTTGCCTTGTCAAGGGCAGGAGCAGGATGCGATCCTTCCCTACTGGACTGATGAACAGTGGTCTGGCAATGGCTCCTCAGGTGTCACAGGGGAAGGGGGAGCGTGCTGGCACTGAGCTGTGTGATACACTCACTCCCGGGTGTCATTTATGTGCATTCATTAATCAATGATTGCTTTATTCTTTCAACTCTTGTCCATATGACAGAGCTGCTACAGAAGCGACCCGGTAGACATACTGACAAAGAAAGATATCTCCCCGAGATGTCTCTGATAAGCTGAGCCAAAACCCTCTTGATGGGGTGTAGTCAGCAGGACAAAAATACTTTGATGTGTGTTGGACAAAGAAACTGTGATAACGAGCTGCCCTTCCAGGAAAACAGGATTTGGCAACAATTACACTAGGAACCAATGTCCTACACCCACTTATGTATCCACACCAAAAAGGTATAAAAAATAACTCACTACCTACCCAAAATGAGCTTCTCTGCCAGAGCTTCCTTGCATGAGATCATCTGGACAAACTGGACCCTTGCCAGGGACACGTGGCTGGCTCCAGACTCCGCGATGCAGATTGTCTTTGAAGTGAGGCTTTTCCGTCATCGATTAGCCTCACTCCTGGAAGCTGTTTTGCAAGTGTCATACCGGTAAAATCTCACATAACATATTTATAGGCGTGCACACAGGTAAAGGTTTATAAACATATGCTTGCTTCACTAGTTGGAGTTCTGTAATATCTTGTAATATACATATATTTGCTTTACTCTTGTAATACATATACTTGCTTTCCTAGTGGTAATTTTGTAGTGACTTGTAATGTGTGTATATATACACACTATATATACTACTTTATATATTTGTTTTTAATAATAGTAATTTTGTAGTAATTTGTAATAAAGAAATTCTCAGAAACCCAGACCTCCACGTCCTTGTATATTGTGGAATTCTGAGAACTCCACAGTCATGATCTTTACATGCCTGCGGGTCAGGTAACCCTCATGGGTCATGACTGTGACCACTATACCGTGTCCCTTTCTGTTCAGCAAAAAGTGCCTCAACACAGTGCTCCAGGGAGGAGGTTATACATCGTGTCTGAGAGGCTAGGGACTGCTCCCAAGGGCTCTTGGACCTCTTTAAGGTTCCTCAATGTTCCAGGATAACCCCAGTGCTGTTCACAGGGCTGCAGGTGATTTTTCTCACAGTGCCATCGACGCTCAGCTATTAGAAATGGCTTGCATCATCCTGGAGGCAGCTGGGGCTCCTCAGTGCTGTGTGAGGGCCTGAGGCTGCCCCTGGATTTGCTATTAGTATCCTGAGATGTTCCTGGTGTGTGTGCTGGCAGGGGTGGCAGATGGAGTTTCCGTGATGATAGCTGACCTCCCATTGGCCCTGCTGAGGCCCACTACATGCATTAGGAGCACTTTGGTGCATACTGAGGCCCTCCATTTGCTGTCTCCCACTCCCAGAGTCATCTATTTGGCCCACTACTGCATGCATTTTTTTTTTTTCCCTCTTTTGTTGCACTGCTAGGGTCTCCATTTGTTCTCTTGTCCACTTACTACTTCCTCTCATTTGCGTACTCTAGGGTGCTCTCTTTAGCTTTCAGCAAGCTGTTCTTGGCAGCTGGCACCCACCTCTGCTGCCCCGTCAGGCCCATTTTTCCAATGGAGATAGTGGTGATGGCCCCCGTGTTCCTGATGGGCTGCAGCTGTGAATCAAGGTGCTGGTGGGCCAGGCTGCAGCTGGGGGCAGACGAGTGTGTGCTGTGTTGCCCGTGGAGGGCAGTTGCATGTCAGGGAGTCACTGAATATCACCAGTTGGCACCAAAACTATGGCTGCAACTGCAGAGTAGGTGAAGCATGGGTGGTTGTTTCATGCTTGGGCTGCGGGTCCTGTGATAGAAACAGTGGGGGGCCCAGCAGGCAAGGGGCAAAGGGAGAAATGGCCTGGGGCAGTGCAGGAGGCAGCAGTACTGGGGCTGCAGGTGGCAGGGAGGGTGCACGGTGGCAATGAGGGTCTGCAATCATAGTGAGGCCACGCTGAAGCTGTGCGAAGCTGCTGGGGTGCTGGGGCTGTACCAGAGGCAGCCAGTGGGGAGCTTACTGAGGAGTTAGAGTAGTCCTGGCTGAGTTAGACATGGGGTCAGGTCAGCGCTGTGTCAAAGCAGAGGGTCAGGGAAGGAGGGGATTGGAGCAGTTCAGGGCTGTTCTGAAAGCACAGCACAGTGCCAGAGAGCAGTAGGTGTGTATGTGGTGGTGATGAAGCTCAGGCACTGTTGGGCCATGGGCCAGCGTTGGGCATCACAGAGCAACACTCTGTGTTCTATAGGGGCTTCCAGGTCTGGACACCAGAAGAAATGACCTCTGTGTAGGGTTACACCTCACACAGCAGTATGCACTGCAGCACACCAAGAGTTCTAGTCCTCCGGCACCAGGATTCCAGCCTGCCATATTGTTCTGTACTGGGCAGAGCTTCCAGTTGTCCATGTTGTTCTACACAGCACGCCAGGAGATGAAGTCTTTTGGCGCTAGAATTCCAGTCAGCCACTTTGTTCTGCGCAGCATGCCAGGTTATTGCCCCAGAACCTTCTGAATTATCAATTTTGATAACAACATTGCCATTGCATTTAATGAGCTAGTTTCTTGCGTAGTTGTCCTGGGTTCAGCTGGGATAGAGTTAATTTTTTACAGGAACCTGGAAGGTAGGGGGGGCATAGCCGGGGCAGCTGACCTGAAACTAGCCAAGGAGCTATTCCATACCATGTTACAGCATGCTCAGTATATAAATGGGGAGCGGGCCGGGGGGGTGCGCTCAACTTTCGGTGGGGGAAGTGGCGGAGCGTCGGGTTCCGGGTGGTGAGCAGTTGCACTGTGCATCACTCTTTTTGTATACTCTTTCATTAGTACCGTTGTTGTTGTTGTTGTAACTTTTTTTTGTGTGTTGTCCCAGTAAACTGCCTTTATCTCAACCCTCAAGGTTCCAGGTTTTTTTCCTTTTCTCTCCTCCGTCATCTTGCCGGAGGGGGGCGGGAGGAGTGAGCGAGCGGCTGTGTGGTCCTTTGTTACCGGCTGGGCTGAAACCACAACAATAGTTTAGAAGGACATCTATCACTTTCTATCTACACCCCAGAAAAATTAAGTTTAATTCCCGACCCAGTCACACTGCTGATGCAATAGGTGTAGCTGTAGTACAGGAGCAAGTAGTGTCATTTCCTGGGTTACTTTCTCTGTTCAGGGCATTGCTTGCTGTAAATTTAAGGCAGGTGAGAACAGTGCTGCTGCTCCTCCAGCTGACTTTATAACTTCTGGTGGTTTGCCCTTTCCCAGGTGATTGTGCTAAGGGTGGTGGGTGGAGGCTGGGGGTATTTGAGCCACAGCCTCTGCTGAGGGAGCTCATTGTGCTCCTGGGTTTCTCTGGTGTTGGTGCTCAGCTCTTGCTTGAGTCCTTTGCAGCTTTTGAGCTGGCTCAGCCCTTTGGGAAGAGCTGTCTGCCTGAGGTAAGAGCTTCAGGACCAGTCAAGGTTCAGCAGCCTGTGTGGTAGAAAGTAACACTTGTATGCAGCTTTTTTGTTTGTTTGTTTTCCTTTCTTTTTTTTCAGGTCAGTAATTTTGTTTTGAGTGTTCGGGGGTAGAAAGATGGTTTAGTAGTATGCATTGTTTAGTTTTGTTTTTTTTTTTAAATTCTTCATGCATTGTGTTTTCCTGGAATTCCCAACTTTATTGAAAAAGGAACCTTGTTTTTTTTCCACCAGTTCTGCTGTATGCTGTGTAAGTTGCTGATATCTCTCTTAACGGGACCGATGGTGACATTGTTTAGCAGGGGTTAGGGTGAGCGTCTTGTATGCATCTGTATATGGAGATTTAGTATTTCTGAAGAAAGCAGAAGGGCCGTGAAGCACAATGCCTTTCAGGGTCTGGGATGCCTCGTCGCCTTTCCTCATTGCCCACAGAATGCCCCGTTGTCCCTAGAATCTTTGCAGCTCGTAGCAGGCCCCTCGTAGATTACAAGCCTTGGGACTTGACTTTATTTTGTGGGCATGTAGCAGAGCTCAGGGTCTCTGTGAAACTGTAGGTTAGGAGGTGCCTCCAGAATTTGGGATGTGGCTCAGAAGAGCGGCTCCTGAGGAGTAGCCACTGAAGGGGGTTCAGGGGCGCGAATGGAGGGCAGGAGGCGTCAGGAAGCAGTGGGGTTCCTTTCCTGACGGTTGAGGAGAAGAAAAGGGGTTTCTAAAGTTTTGGGACTGCTGGGGAAAGGGAGGAGGGTTCACCAGCCCTTCTCAGATGAGTTTTGCAGTTGGATTTGGATGTCATAGCATCGTAGAGTGGTTTGGGTTGGAAGGGACCATAAAGATCCTCTAGTTCCTACCCCACCCCTGCAATGGGTAGGGACGCCTTCCGCGAGACCAGGTTGCTCAAAGCCCCATCTGACCTGGCCTTGAATGCTTCCAGGGAGGGAGCATCCGCAGTTTCTCTGGGCAACCCGTTCCAGTGCCTCGCCACCCCTAGTGAGAAACGTCTTCCTAATACCTAAACTAAATGTACCCTCCTTAGGACTGAAGTCGCTACCGCCTTGTCCTATTGCTGTACACCCTTGTAAAAAGTCCCTCTGCAGGTTTCTTATAGGCACCCTTTACGTACCGTGAAGTCTGCTCTAAGGTCTCCTGCAAAGCTGCATGCCGGTGAGCGGTCCGAGAAGGTGAGGCGGTCGTCGGCCGGGTCGGTGTTGAATAGCGAAGTATTATGGGGCTGCTCGGTTAAGCGTTTACCTTCTGTTTTGGAGGCGCTGTGCGGGCTATCTTTGAATTGGGTGAGCGTTTGAGGTGAGCTGTGGATTAGTGAGGAGGAGCGTGGGGCCGATGACTTCTCATGAGTGCCATGCTAACTCGGTGTCTCTTGGTACCTTAGGTACCACGAGTGACGACGGCTGCAGGGTCTGACTCTGGAATGAGCGGGGAAGCGAACGCGGTGGCACTTGTGAGGAGGGGGGAGTTGGGGAAGTAGTTGGCGTTGGCCAGTGGGATGCTTACTGCCTTTTCTGATTTGGTTTTTTTTTGTTTGTTTGTTTGTTTGTTTGTTTTCATTGCAGATGTTGAAGAGCAATGTGTCCCCTTGAGGAACATCCCAGTTAGCCCGTGTGGTTTTGTGGAGGGTGGGTTCGGACCCTCGGCCCTCTGAAAGCTAAGCTGAGGGACCCGGGCTGGGGAGAGGCTGGGAGGAAGGGACACAGCTGGGAATTGCCGGGAGGGGTTTTAAAGTTAGCGCAGGAGAGAGGGCTGCCCCAAAGCAGTCGCCTTTGCGCAGGCGAAGGGAGCAAGTTGCTTTTCAGCACGAGACCAGTGTGTGCCGGGCAGGGCAGTTCCAGCCCGTGTCCGCGGTGGCGTGTAGTCTGTCTTGTGCGCTTAGACCTTCCTCGGGTCTCGACGTCCTCGTTGCGCTTTGTGCCGGGGGAGCGTGGCATGCGCTTTAGGCGCCGTCCCTAGGGTCTCGAATGCTCTTACTCATCGGCCCGGTGCCAATCGGGTGCTTCTTTTCTTGCGCTCGGAGCTCTAAAGCATGGATCGGTCTCGGCGGGTTCCGGTCGGTCCTCTTTTGGCAGCGTTCTTCTGGGCTGCATTGGCAGCTCTGCTCTCTAGCCGTCCGTTTTCTCGGACTTGGACTTCTTCCCCGCATCCTGACATCCTTAGGTCTCAACGCCAGGCTTCTAGTGCATCTGTCGTCTGGGTTTTGACAGTGCCATCTTGTAACGGGCCATTCTGTTCGACTCCTCTTCTCTGGAGACTCTGCCGTAGAGCCTCCTGGCCTCATGGTTGTGGCTCCGTAGGTCGTCTTGCCCAACGACGCCTCCTGTCCGGGCGTCATTCTTCTTGCCGAGAGTTTTCTCTCTCTTTGAATCACCTCGTTGGTAGCGTTCCACATGGTGACGTTCTGCGCACGGGTGTGTTTGGCTTGGAGCTGCTCTGCCCGGGGATGTAGAGTCAGGGGTAGGTGGAACAGCGATAAGAGTCTACGGGTCAAACGTTGATGTGCCTAGACTGTTTAGGCAAGGGTTGTACAGTCATCTCGGCTCGACTAGCCATCGGCGGGCTGCGCGAACAGCAGTGCCGATAGTGTTTCACGGAGACGATTGGAGCTGTGCGGCAGGGGCTGTTGAGGGGCGGTGAAGAGGATTTGACTCTCTAAGGTGTTAGGTCTTGCACATGATGGGCTTAAATTTTGGCCCTGGTTTTTTTTTTTTTGTTGGTATATTTTTTTGGGTTTTTTTGTTTTTTTGTTTTTTTCTTTTTCTTTTTTTTTAAATGGCAGGCTGTAGCTGGACTCCAGATGGTCTTTGTAGATGGAATCAAGACCTCTGGAGTTGTGAAGCTCTTGCTCTGCATCCAGGTGACTCGTTCAATATGTTTGGTTTTGGTTTTTTTTCCAGATGCAGAGGGACAAGATGCGTGCCACAGAGCGACGAGGGAAGGCAGCAGGGCACTGTAAGGAGGTGGGTCCGTGAGTGGAGTCGGAAGGAAGATGTGGCCGGTGGCTCTATGAGACTGCTTTGCTTTGCTGTGTTTTGCAGTTTTCTTGCATTGTATTGGTCTGTATTTGCCTTTGTCTTGTGTTGTTTTGTTCTGTATTTGTACTGACTGTCACGTGAGACTGTCTCGCGTTGCATGGCCCTGCATTGTGTTTTGTAGTGCAGTGCTATGCCCTTGTATCGATTGCCACCAGAGACTGCCTTGCCTTCTATGGTTCTGTATTGGTTTTGTATTGTTTTGGTCTGTACTTGTATTGACTGTCATCTGAGAGTCTCTTGCATTGTCCCTGTTCTGTTTTGTGTGGTATGGCAGTGCTCCGAGTTGTTTTGTCTTGACCGAGATAAGAGTACTGCCTTGTACGGCATTATATTTGCATGTGAATTACATGGGTCTATGTTTGTCTGTGTGTGTTGTATGGCATTGTAGAGACAGCACAGAAGGTTTAATGACTTTGGGTTCTTTGCATGCAAGGAGTTGAGGGGATCGCAATTGGACTGTGAGCTAGCATAGAGTAAGGCAGTAACTGGGCAACGGTGTTCATATTGTTTATGCGGATGCTTTGTGGCAAGTCTGTAGAAATAGTCAAGGCCTTGAGGTCTGAGTAGCAGCGTGATGGGTCTCGGAGCGATCGGTAACTTTGGGACAGCTCTGTGTTTGCGATGCTCTGTTTTTTCAAGTGCCATGGAGGACACTGACTGTGAGGATGTGTTATTTTGGGAATAGGTGGGAAGCGGTGGAGGACTTCTCTCTCAAGGATGAAGTGTCTATTGAAAAGCTTTGTGTGTTGTATTTGCAGGTGATGACAGGGCACGAGGTGCTTGAAGGAACCTTGCGTTTAGGTGACACAGCTGCTACGGAGGTTGGACTGTGCCATGTGGCACCGTGAAAGCTAAGTATCGGGTTGAAAATGCACGGATGGTGGAGATGATGGTGCGTGTTGAAACATTGGTGTAACAGAAGGGCAGTTTGTGGGGAGGTTGGAAGGAGGTTGGGCTAGGGCCAGGGTTTTTGCAGGCAAGGTGATTTTTGAGGCCCCCAGTGCCACAGGCACGGGGTGATGGCCTCTCGAGGCCTGTGGGTGGTAGGATGGATGAGTTGAGAGTGAGGGCTGGCGTGCATGTGATCTGAATGAGTGGTGTGTTGTGAATGTGTCTAACCTTGTAGGGTTATGTGGTTTAGCCTTTTTGGTTTTTTCCTTTCAGGTTGGATGTAGACTTGAGATGTTTCTCAGGGAATTAGAAAAAAAAAACAAAACAACAACTTAGAATAAAAAAACCCAGCTGGGATATGGGTTGGTTTTTGGTGTGTCCTCCCCTGCCCTGTTCCCACCCCCCCCCCCCCCCCCAGTCCCAGCTGCTCCACGAGGCAATGTTCATTGCCAGTGTTTGGACTGGGGTCCGGCTCGGGCCTGGGTTTTCACAGGCAGGGTGACTTTTTTCAAGGCTCCCGGGAACAGCATTCCCATGGAGCGCTGCCCTGGAACGTGGTAATTGCCAGTCAGCACAGGGAAATACGTTGTTCGGTGGATGGTCTTTGGAAAACAGTTGAGGATTTTGCGGGCGAAGGGTGGGGGGAGTTGGACTAGATGGCCAGCATGGAGTAGGCCAGGGTTGTGAAGTGCGTGAGTGTAACTGTATTTTTCTGTGGTGGGTTTGTAAAATATTTGGGTGCTCTTTGTAGTTTGTGATGTAATGATACTTTTCAGTTTTTGTTTTTGTGCCGAGGCGTGGAAGTGGACAGTCTGTCAAGATGAGCGGAGCTCACTCGTTTTCTGCCCGGGAACGGGGATCGTGCAGGTAATGTCACCTCAGGGAGTAAAACTTCTGGATGTGCAGCGACGGATGTAACGGGAGCGAGGAATGTGGAAAAGACCGCTCCGTAGAGAATTGCAGGGACTAATAGTGGCATTTCTTCTGAAGGTAATGCTAAATTTTTGGAGTTAAAATGTATTTGTAAAAATAATGGTTAAAAGAGGAATAAAACTAATAGTGTCAAAAATTTGACCAGTGAGGCCATAAGTGTTTTCTATATATTGTAGAAAAAGTACATTGTAGAATTGGACTGTAACTACTGACCTAGCTGAACGTATGTGGAATCAGTAATAGACCAAATGAAGCAAGAAAATGAAAAAAAGACAGGTCATTAGGTCTCCTTGTGAGAATCACAGTAGTAATGGCAATCACCAAGGCAAGTGTAGAGCGAAGCATGCGCGTTTAGTGCCCATAGGTAAACTTAGCTGTTGAAGTAAGTGAAAGTGTCTGTTAGAATTGGGCATCCAAGGGAAAGTTGTAGATACCTCGAGGTAAATGTAGCTGCTGCTGGGTTAATAGAAAGGGGGTGCGTTCCTGGCCCTAGTAATTGCCCAACTTAGAAATTGGCTCCGTAGCTACATAACTGTGAAAGGGGCTCGGGCGCGGTGCGGCGCCGAAAGGGGCTCGGGCGCGGTGCGGCGCCGAAAGGGGCTCGGGCGCGGTGCGGCGCCGAAAGGGGCTCGGGCGCGGTGCGGCGCCGAAAGGGGCTCGGGCGCGGTGCGGCGCCGAAAGGGGCTCGGGCGCGGTGCGGCGCCGAAAGGGGCTCGGGCGCGGTGCGGCGCCGAAAGGGGCTCGGGCGCGGTGCGGCGCCGAAAGGGGCTCGGGCGCGGTGCGGCGCCGAAAGGGGCTCGGGCGCGGTGCGGCGCCGAAAGGGGCTCGGGCGCGGTGCGGCGCCGAAAGGGGCTCGGGCGCGGTGCGCCGCCGAAAGGGGCTCGGGCGCGGTGCGCCGCCGAAAGGGGCTCGGGCGCGGTGCGGCGCCGAAAGGGGCTCGGGCGCGGTGCGCCGCCGAAAGGGGCTCGGGCGCGGTGCGCCGCCGAAAGGGGCTCGGGCGCGGTGCGCCGCCGAAAGGGGCTCGGGCGCGGTGCGCCGCCGAAAGGGGCTCGGGCGCGGTGCGCCGCCGAAAGGGGCTCGGGCGCGGTGCGCCGCCGAAAGGGGCTCGGGCGCGGTGCGCCGCCGAAAGGGGCTCGGGCGCGGTGCGCCGCCGAAAGGGGCTCGGGCGCGGTGCGCCGCCGAAAGGGGCTCGGGCGCGGTGCGCCGCCGAAAGGGGCTCGGGCGCGGTGCGCCGCCGAAAGGGGCTCGGGCGCGGTGCGCCGCCGAAAGGGGCTCGGGCGCGGTGCGCCGCCGAAAGGGGCTCGGGCGCGGTGCGCCGCCGAAAGGGGCTCGGGCGCGGTGCGCCGCCGAAAGGGGCTCGGGCGCGGTGCGCCGCCGAAAGGGGCTCGGGCGCGGTGCGCCGCCGAAAGGGGCTCGGGCGCGGTGCGCCGCCGAAAGGGGCTCGGGCGCGGTGCGCCGCCGAAAGGGGCTCGGGCGCGGTGCGCCGACTTTGAAATTTGCTCGGGTTCTGTGTGCTGCCGAATTGGGCTCGGTCAATGTGTTACTTTTCTTAAAGAGGCTGAGGTACTGTGTAACTCTGAAATGGGCTTGATTACTGGATAATATGTGTATAATAGGTGGGGGGGGGTTTATTCTGTATCTCACTGTCCCCGTTGTCCTTCCTGTTCTTCTCTTTCTCTGACCCTTTGTGGTGCTCCCTACTCTTTTTATTCATGTCTTCTGTCTCTGTGCAGGGGTCCTAATCTCTCTCCCCCCCCCCCCCCCCCCGCCGTGTTTCTCACAGCCTCTCTCTATCTCTTGTCATTATTCTCATATGTCGCTCTCTCTTACTTCCTGTCCCATCGTATCATGTTGTATCTGTTCCTCCTGCTTTTTTCTCCATCTGTCCAGATCCCTGTCCCTTTTTTCTTCTATTGCTGGCCCTCTGCCCTGCTTCCTCTTGCTATCTTTCTTGTATTTCTCTCTGTTCCGTTCCCTCTTCCATCCTTTCTAACTGTATTCTCCTCTCCAGCTAGCTGTCCCTTCTCTTTTCTTTCTTCCTCCGTATCTCTCTCACAGCCTATCACAGTTGTTTTTTCCTACAGTGCTGTCCTGCTCTGTCCCTTTTTTCTCACTCTCATTCTGTCATGCTCCCTGTGTCTTTTTTTAACTCCTCCATCTCTGTCCTGCAGCCTATCACTATTTTTTTTCCTCTGCCATCCCTTTGTCCTTCTTCCAGTCTTTGTGTCTCTCTCCCTTTGTTCTCCCTCCCTTCCTTTTTTTCCTTTCTTGCTAGATCTCTGTTCTGCTCCCTAGAATAGAATCAAATCGCATTGAATCGAATCATGAAATTTGGAAAGGACTTCTAAGATCATGAAGTCCAACCATCAACCCACCACCACCACGCCCACTAAATCATGTCCCAAAGTGCCACATCTACGTGTGTTTTGAACACCTGCAGGGATGGTGACTCCATCACTACCCTGGGCAGCCTGTTCCAATGCCTGACAACCCTCTCAGTAAAGAATTTTTTTCTGATATCCAATCTAAACCTCCCCTGGCACAACTTCAGGCCATTTTCTCTCGTCCTATCTCTAGTTACTTGATAGAAGAGACCAGTACCCACCTCGCTACAATCTCCTTTCAGGTAGTTGTAGAGAGCGATAAGGTCTCCCCTCAGCCTCCTTTTCTCCAGACTAAACCACCCCAGCTCCCGCAGCCGTTCCTCATCAGACTTACGCTCCAGGCCCCTCACCAACTCGGTTGCCCTTCTCCGGACACGTTCCAGCAACTCAACGTCTTTCCCGTAGCGAGGGGCCCAAAACTGAACGCAGTACTCGAGGTGCGGCCTCGCCAGTGCCGAATACAGGGGAACGATTACCTCCCTGCTCCTGCCGGCCACACTATTTCTGATACAGGCCAGGATGCCGTTGGCCTTCCTGGCCACCTGGGCACACTGCTGGCTCATAGTCAGCCGGCTGTCAACCAGCACCCCCAGGTCTTTCTCCGCCGGGCAGCTTTCCAGCCACTCTTCCTCAACCCCATAGCGCTGCACGGCGTCGCCGTGACCGAAGCGCAGGACCCGGCACTCGGCCTCGTTGAACTTCATACAGTTGGCCTCGGCCCATCGATCCAGCCTGTCTAGATATCTGT
The DNA here is from genome assembly GCF_947461875.1 of Haliaeetus albicilla. NCBI lineage: Eukaryota > Metazoa > Chordata > Aves > Accipitriformes > Accipitridae > Haliaeetus > Haliaeetus albicilla. Next base: position 23,296,351 of record NC_091508.1, read on the forward strand.
GTAGAGCCTTCCTATCCTCAAGGAGATCGGCCCCGAGTCCCAACTTGGTGTCGTCTGCAAACTTGCCGAGGGGGCACTCGATCTCCTCGTCCAAATCGTCGATTAAGATGTTAAGCAGAACCGGGCCCAACACCGAGCCCTGGGGAACACCACTAGCAACCCGCCGCCGACCGGATTTAACCCCATTCACCGCAACCCTCTGGGCTTGTCCATCCAGCCAGTTTTTCACCCAGCAAAGAGTACACTTGTCTAAGCCAGGAGACGACAGCTTCTCAAGGAGTATGCCATGAGAGACAGTATCAAAGGCCTTGCTGAAGTCAAGGTAGGTAACATCCACAGCCTTTCCCTCATCCACCAGGTGGGTCACCCGGTCATAGAAGGAGATCAGGTTGGTCAAGCAGAACCCGCCTTTCGTAAACCCACGCTGACCGGGCCCAATCCCCTGCTTGTCCCGGACGTGCCACGTGAGCGCTCTCAAGACAAACCCTTCCATAATCTTCCCCGGTACCGAGGTCAGGCTGACAGGCCCGTAGTTCCCCGGATCCTCCCTCCGACCCTTCTCGTAAATGGGCGTCACGTTGGCAAGCCTCCAGTCCTCTGGGACCTTCCCCGTTGACCAGGATCGCCGATAGATGAGGGAGAGCAGCTTGGGAAGCACCTCTGCCAGTTCCCTCAGTACTCTTGGATGGATTCCATCTGGTCCCATAGATTTGTGAGCATCCAGATGGCGTAGTAGGTCACTAACTATTTCCTCCTGCATTAAGGGGGGGGGGGTATATTCTGCTGTTCATCCTCACCTTCCCGCTCAGGAGGCAGAGTACCCTGAGGATAACTGGTCTCCCTATTAAAGACTGAGGCAAAGAAGGCATTAAGTACCTCAGCCTTTTCCTCATCTCTGCTGGCAACGTTCCCTTCCGTATCCATTACAGGATAGATATTCTCCTTGGGATTCTTTTTACCATTAACGTATTTGTAAAAACATTTTTTGTCGTCTCTTACGACAGCGGACAGATTTAGTACTAGCAGAGCTTTTGTCTTTCTAATTTCCTTTCTCTATGACCTAACAAGATCCCTGTACTCCTCCCAAGTTGCCCGCCCTTTCTTCCAGAGATGATAAACTCTCCTTTTTTTCCTGACTCCTAGAAGAAGCTCCCTGTTCAGCCAGGCCCGTCGTTTTCCTCGGCGATTCGACTTGCGGCACGGGGGAATAGCCTGGTCCTGAGCTGTTAAGATTTCCTTCTTAAAGAACGTCCGTCCCTCCTGGACCCCTTTGCCCTTCAGGACCATCTCCCAAGGGATTCTCTCAACCAGTGCTTCAAAGAGGCCAAAGTTTGCCCTCCGGAAGTCCAGAGCGGTGGTTTTGCTAACCCCCTTCCTTGCCTCACCAAGAATTGAGAATTCTATCATTTCACGGTCGCTAAGCCCAAGACGTAGCACTCTGGTCACGGGAGTCATCCCACCGTGTTTCCGTGATGGCGACTAAGTCATATCTATCCTGCTGCACGATGGCTTCCAGCTCCTCCTGTTTATCGCCCACGCTGCGTGTGTCGGCATCGATGCATTTGAGCTGGCCTGTCGAATCCACCCCTAACGTCGGCACGCTGCCCCCAGGCTCGTCTCTGGTGCACCTAGTCTTATCCCTTACCCCCTTCAAACCTAGTTTAAAGCCCTCTCTATGAGCCCCGCCCTCTCACGAGCGAGGATTCTTTTACCCCTTTGAGATAGCTGGATACCATCCATCGCTAGCAAGCCCGGTGCCGTGTAAACCTCCCCGTGATCAAAAAACCCCAAATGCCACCGATGGCACCAGCCTCTGAGCCACATCATCACCAGGTGTGGTTTCCTGTTCCTTTCAGTATATTCCCCTGCCACTAAGGGATTGAGGAAAACACTACCTGTGCTCCTTCCGCTAATCGCCCCAGTGCCCTGAAGTCCCTTTTGATTGCCTTTGGATTTCTCCCTGCAATCTCATCGCTGCCAACCTGCACAACTAGCAATGGGTAATAATCAGAGGTCCGAACCAGACCCGGGAGTTCCCCGGTAATGTCTTTCAACCGGGCCCCAGGGAGGCAGCAGACTTCCCTGTGGCATGGGTCAGGACTGCATATTGGGTCCTCTGTCCCCCTCAGAAGGGAGTCGCCTACGACAATTACCTTCCTTTTTCTTTTTTCAGAGGCTGTGAGAATGCGTGGGGCTGCCCGACTGAGCCTAGGCACCTCCCTGGATAGGGCTTCACCTACACCCTGATCTTCGTTGACCCGGTCCTCAAGTTCCAGAGCCCCATTCCTGTTGCGTAGGGGCAACTGGGAAGGTGAGGGAGACCGGGAGGGGACTCGCCTGCCTCCCCGAGCAGGGACCTGTATCCATTCCCCTCCATCTCTTAGGTCCCCTCCTGCCCGGTGGCAAGGGGGCAGGGGAACCTCCGCTTCTCGCGGAGCCTCCATCTGCTGCCTCCGCCTCAGGGATGGTAGGGTGTGGGTCCACCAACCTATCTCCCTCTCACACTCCTTGATACTCTTCAACCTTTCCGCTTCCTCCTTCAGCTCTGCCACCAGGCTGAGCAGATCATCTACCTGGTCACATCTCACACAAGAGGTGTCCCCGCTGCCCTCTGGCATCAGTGATAGACTCAGACACTCCCTGCAGCCAGAGACCTGGACAGCTGCACGTTTACGCGGGAGCTCTGTCCGTGTCGCCACGTTTTTCCTAGCAACGGCTTTCACCCGAGTGGCAGCCATATTGGGGTCTCCTTCTGAGGCCAATGCCCACCGCTTCAGTAACCTTCTCAAGCTGGGGAGGGGGGGGCTGTGCCCTACCCGCACAAACTGCCGCACCACGGCACACCTTTCTGACGCACCACGCCCTGTTTGCCACGCTCCCGGTCGCTGGCGCTCCTCAGGGCCATTTAAATCTCCCACGGTCGCCCCTGGCAATGCCCACGCCGCGTCAGCCTCTCTCGCGAGAGCTGCCAGCTCTGCGCGGTCCCTCTGCTCTTCCCCGGGGCTCCTGGGCCTCGGGAACCTCCCGGTCCGCCTCCATCTAGCGCTTAGCCGCCAACTTACCATTGCGTCTGCTGGCCTCGCCAGTGACTGATGTGATTTTAATAACTACATTGTTATTGCATTTAATGAGCTAATTTCCTACCTAGTTTAGAGACACATGTATCTTTTTCTGTCTACGCCTCAGAAAAATTAAGTTGAACTCCTTACCTGGTCACATTGCCGATGCAATAGTTGTAGCTGTAGTACAGGAGCAGGTATTGTCTTTGCCAGTAAGTGTTGCTTTCTCTGTTCAGGGTCTCATTTGCTGTAAATTTAAGGCAGGTGAGAACAGTGCTGCTGCTCCTCCAGCTGACTTTATAACTTCTGGTGGTTTGCCCTTCCCCTTTCCCAGGTGATTGTGCTAAGGGTGGTGGGTGGAGGCTGGGGCTATTTGAGCCACAGCCTCTGCTGAGGGAGCTCATTGTGCTCCTGGGTTTCTTTGGTGTTGGTGCTCAGCTCTTGCTTGAGTCCTTTGCAGCTTTTGAGCTGGCTCAGCCCTTTGGGAAGAGGTGTCTGCCTGAGGTAAGAGCTTCAGGACCAGTTAAGGTTCAGCAGCATGTGTGGTAGAAGGTAACACTTGTATGCAGCCTTTTTTTTTTTGTTTTCCTTTCTTTTTTTCAGGTCAGTAATTTTGTTTTGAGTGTTTGGGGGTAGAAAGATGGTTTAATGGTATGCTTTGTTTGTTTGTTTGAGGCTCCTGGGCCTTGGGAACCTCCCGGTCCGCCTCAATCTAGCGCTTAGCCGCCGAGTTACCATTGCGTCTGCTGGCCTCGCCAGTGACTGATGTGATTTTAATAACTACATTGTTATTGCATTTAACGAGCTAATTTCCTACCTAGTTTAGAGACACATGTATCTTTTTCTGTCTACGCCTCAGAAAAATTAAGTTGAACTCCTTACCTGGTCACATTGTCGATGCAATTGTTGTAGCTGTAGTACAGGAGCAAGTAGTGTCATTTCCTGGGGGGGTTACTTTCTCTGTTCAGGGTCTCATTTGCTGTAAATTTAAGGCAGGTGAGAACAGTGCTGCTGCTCCTCCAGCTGACTTTATAACTTCTGGTGGTTTGCCCTTTCCCAGGTGATTGTGCTAAGGGTGGTGGGTGGAGGCTGGGGGTATTTGAGCCACAGCCTCTGCTGAGGGAGCTCATTGTGCTCCTGGGTTTCTCTGGTGTTGGTGCTCAGCTCTTGCTTGAGTCCTTTGCAGCTTTTGAGCTGGCTCAGCCCTTTGGGAAGAGCTGTCTGCCTGAGGTAAGAGCTTCAGGACCAGTCAAGGTTCAGCAGCCTGTGTGGTAGAAAGTAACGCTTGTATGCAGCTTTTTTTTTTTGTTTGTTTTCCTTTCTTTTTTTTCAGGTCAGTAATTTTGTTTTGAGTGTTCGGGGGTAGAAAGATGGTTTAGTAGTATGCATTGTTTAGTTTTGGTTTTTTTTTTTTAAATTCTTCATGCATTGTGTTTTCCTGGAATTCCCAACTTTATTGAAAAAGGAACCTTGTTTTTTTCCACCAGTTCTGCTGTATGCTGTGTAAGTTGCTGATATCTCTCTTAACGGGACCGATGGTGACATTGTTTAGCAGGGGTTAGGGTGAGCGTCTTGTATGCATCTGTATATGGAGATTTAGTATTTCTGAAGAAAGCAGAAGGGCCGTGAAGCACAATGCCTTTCAGGGTCTGGGATGCCTCGTCGCCTTTCCTCATTGCCCACAGAATGCCCCGTTGTCCCTAGAAGCTTTGCAGCTCGTGGCAGGCCCCTGGTAGATTACAAGCCTTGGGACTTGACTTTATTTTGTGGGCATGTAGCAGAGCTCAGGGTCTCTGTGAAACTGTAGGTTAGGAGGTGCCCCCAGAATTTGTCATGTTAGGGTAAGGGTTAGGGTTAAGGGATAGGGTAAGGGTGTCGTGTTAGGGTTAGGGGTAAGGGCGTCGTGTTAGGGGTAAGGGATAGGGTTAGGGCGTCGTGTTAGGGGTAAGGGATAGGGTTAGGGCGTCGTGTTAGGGGTAAGGGATAGGGTTAGGGCGTCGTGTTAGGGGTAAGGGATAGGGTTAGGGCGTCGTGTTAGGGGTAAGGGATAGGGTTAGGGCGTCGTGTTAGGGGTAAGGGATAGGGTTAGGGCGTCGTGTTAGGGGTAAGGGATAGGGTTAGGGCGTCGTGTTAGGGGTAAGGGATAGGGTTAGGGCGTCGTGTTAGGGGTAAGGGATAGGGTTAGGGCGTCGTGTTAGGGGTAAGGGATAGGGTTAGGGTTAGCGGTTAGGGCCGTTAGGGCCAGGGTGTCGGGTTAGGGTTAGCGGTTAGGGCCAAGGTGTCGGGTTAGGGTTAGCGGTTAGGGGTCAGGGGAGCCGTTAGGGGGTTAGGGCTGTTAGGGGGTTAGGGTTAGTCACCATTGGGGTCATTGGGGTTAGGGTCGTTAGGGTTGGGGGTTATGGTTGGGGGTTGGGGCCATTAGGGTTAGGTTTAGGGTTGGGGGTAGGGGTTAGGATTAGGGCCAGGATTAGGGCGGTTAGGGGGTTAGGGGGTTAAGGGTTTAGGGTTGGGTTGGCGGTCAGGGTCGTTAGGGTCATTAGGGTTAGGGGTTAAGGTTAGGGGTTAGCAGATTAGGGTTAGGGCCATTAGGGTTAGGGGTTGGGGTTAGGGGTTAGTGTTAAGGGATAGGGTTAGGGTGTTGTGTTAGGGTTAGGGGTTAGGGCGGTTAGAGTTTAGGGCTTAGGGTTAGGGGGGTTGGGGGGTTAGGGGTCGTTAGGGGGTTAGGGCTAGGGTTCTGGTTAGGGCTAGGATTAGGGTTAGGGTCGTTAGGGCCATTGGGGTTAGGGGGGTTTGGGTTAGGGGGGTTAGGGGTAGCGGTTAGGGTTGGGTTTAGGGGTTAGGGGTAGGGGTTAGGGTTGGGGGGGGTTAGGGTTGGGGGGTTAGGGTAGGGGTTAGGGGGTTAGGGTTAGGTTGGGGTGTTAGGGTTAGGGCCATTAGGGTTAGGTTTAGGGTTGGGGGTAGGGGTTAGGATTAGGGCCAGGATTAGGGCAGTTAGGGGGTTGGGTTTAGGGTTAGGGGGTTGGGGTTAGGGTTTAGGGTTGGGTTGGGGGTCAGGGGGGTCAGAGTCGTTAGGGTCATTAGGGTCAGGGTCATTAGGGTTAGGGGTTAGCAGGTTAGGGTCCATTAGGGGTTAGGGTCCATTAGGGTTAGGGGTTAGGGTTAAGGGATAGGGTTAGGGTGTCGTGTTAGGGTTAGGGGTTTGGGGGGGTAGGGGTTAGGGCTGTTAGGGTTAGGGCGGTTAGGGTTTAGGGCTTAGGTTTAGGGGGGTTGGCGGGTTTGGGTTAGGGGTTAGGGTTGGGGGTTGGGGTTAGGGGGTTAGGGTGTCATGTTAGGGTTAAGGGTTAGGGGTTAGCGTGTTGGGGTAGGGGTTAGGGTGTTGTGTTAGGGTTGGGGGTTAGGGTGGTTAGGGGGTCAGGGGCTTAGGGGGTAGGGCGGTTAGGGGTTAGGTTTAGGGGTTCTGGTTAGGGCTAGGGTTAGGGGTTAGGGGGTTAGGGCTAGGGTCATTAGGATCGGGGTTAGGGGGTTAGGGTTAAGGGTTAAGGTCATTAGGGTTTAGGGTTAGGGGGTTAGGGCCGTTAGGGTTAGGGCTGTTGGGGGTTGGGGTTAGGGCCGTTAGGGTTAGGGGGGTTAGGGGTTAGGGGTTTAGGGTTAGGGTTTAGGGTTGGGGGGGTTAGGGTAGGGGTTAGGGGTTGGGGGGGTTAGGGTAGGGGTTAGGGGTTGGGCTTAGGGTTAGGGGGTTGGGGTTAGGGCCGTTAGGGGTTTAGGGTTAGGGGTTTAGGGTTAGGGGAGCTGTTGGGGTTAGGGCCTTTAGGGTTGGGGGTTGGTGTTAGGGCCTTTAGGGTTGGGGGTTGGGGTTAGGGTTAGGGGGCCATTAGGGTTAGGGGGCCATTAGGGTTAGGGGGCCATTAGGGTTAGGGGGCCATTAGGGTTAGGGGGCCATTAGGGTTAGGGGGCCATTAGGGCTTAGGGGGTTAGGGCTAGGAGGGTTAGGGCTTAGGGGGTTAGGGCTAGGGGGTTAGGGGTTAGGGCTAGGGGGTTAGGGGTTAGTCGCACCATTAGGGTTTAGGGGGTTAGGGTTTAGGGGGTTAGGGTTTAGGGGGTTAGGGTTTAGGGTTCGGGTCATTAGGGTCAGGGTTAGGGGGTTAGGGTTACGGCGGTTAGGCTTGGGGGTTAGGGTTACGGCGGTTAGGCTTGGGGGTTAGGGGGGTTAGGGTTAGGGGGGTTGGGGGTTAGGGGTTAGGGTTAGGGGGCCATTGGGGTTAGGGTTAGGGGTTAGGGTTAGGTTTAGGGTTTAGGGTTGGGGTTAGGGGGTTAGGGTGTCATGTTAGGGTTAGGGGTTAGGGTGTCGTGTCAGGGTTGGGTTGGGGGTTAGGGTGGTTAGGGGGTCAGGGGCTTAGGGGTTAGGGCGGTTAGGGGTTAGGTTTAGGGGTTCTGGTTAGGGCTAGGGGGTTAGGGATAGGGCGTTAGGGCTAGGGTTAGGGGTTAGGGTTGGGTTAGGGTCATTAGGATCGGAGTTAGGGGTTTAGGCTTAGGGGGTTAGGGTTAAGGTCATTAGGGTTTAGGGTTAGGGGGTTAGGGCCGTTGGGGGTTGGGGTTAGGGGGGTTAGGGTTAGGGGGGTTAGGGTTAGGGGTTTAGGGTTAGGGTAGGGGTTAGGGTTAGGGGTTAGGGGAGCGGTTAGGGGTTGGGCTTAGGGTTAGGGGGGTTAGGGTTAGGGGGTTGGGGTTAGGGCCGTTAGGGTTTAGGGTTGGGGTTAGGGGAGCCATTAGGGTTAGGGTTTAGGGGTTAGGGTTAGGGGAGCCGTTGGGGTTAGGGCCAGGGGTTGGGGTTGGGGTTAGGGGGTTGGGGTTAGGGGTTATGGTTAGGGGGTTGGGGTTAGGTTTAGGGTTAGGGGTAGGGTTAGGGGTTAGGGCTTAGGGGGTTAGGGTTAGGATTAGGGCCAGGGTTAGGGCCATTAGGGTTAGGGCCAGGTTTAGGGTTTAGGGTTAGGGGGCCATTAGGGTTAGGGGGTTAGGGTTAGGGGGCCATTAGGGTTTAGGGCGTTAGGGTTAGGGGGCCATTAGGGCTTAGGGGGTTAGGGCTTAGGGGGTTAGGGGGTTGGGGTTAGGGGGTTGGGGTTAGGGGTTAGGGTTAGTCACACCATTAGGGTTAGGGTTTAGGGTTAGGGTCATTAGGGTCAGGGTTACGGGGTTAGGGTTACGGCAGTTAGGGGTTAGGGTTACGGCGGTTAGGCTTAGGGGTTAGGGTGGTTAGGGGGTTAGGGGGGTTAGGGGGCCACTAGGGTTAGGGTTAGGTTTAGGGTTTAGGGTTAGGGCCGTTAGGGGTTAGGGGGTTAGGGTTAGGGGCCTTTAGGGTTATTAGGGTTAGGGTTATTAGGGTTAGGGGGTTAGGGGCCTTTAGGGTTATTAGGGTTAGGGTTATTAGGGTTAGGGTTATTAGGGTTAGGGTTATTAGGGCGTTAGGGGGGTTAGGGCGTTAGGGGGGTTAGGGCGTTAGGGTCCATTAGGGTTAGGGTCCATTAGGGTTAGGGGGTTAGGGGGTTAGGGGTTAGGGTTGGGGCCATTAGGGTTAGGGCGGTTAGGGGTTAGGGTTAGGGCGTTAGGGTCAGGGGTTAGGGGTCAGGGTTAGGGGTGCGGGGGAGGGTTAGGGGTTAGGGTTTGGGGGTTAGGGTTAGGAGGTTAGGGGGTTAGTCGTTAGGGTTAGTCGTTGGGGTTAGGGGTTGGCGTTGGGGTTAGGGTTTTGGGGTTAGGGCGGTTAGGGTTTAGGGGTTAGGGTTAGGGCGGTTAGGGGGTGGGGGTTAGGGGTAGGGGAGGGGTTAGGGCCGTTAGGGTTAGGGTCATGGTGGTTGGGGTTAGGGGTTAGGGTTGGTCACCATTAGGGTTAGGGGTTAGGGTTAGGGTGTTAGGGTTAGTGGGGGTTAGGGGTTAGGGGTAGGGGAGCCGTTGGGGTTAGGGGGTTGGGGTTAGGGGTTAGGGCCTTTAGGGTTGGGGGTTGGGGTTAGGGGTTACGGTTAGGGGGTTGGGGTTAGGTTTAGGGTTAGGGGTGGGGTTAGGGCTTAGGGGGTTAGGGTTAGGATTAGGGCCAGGGTTAGGGCCGTTAGGGTTAGGGTTTAGGGTTAGGGGGCCATTAGGGTTTAGGGCGTTAGGGTTAGGGGGCCATTAGGGCTTAGGGGGTTAGGGCTTAGGGGGTTGGGGTTAGGGGTTAGGGTTAGTCACACCATTAGGGTTAGGGTTTAGGGGGTTAGGGTCAGGGTTAGGGTCATTAGGGTCAGGGTTAGGGTCATTAGGGTCAGGGTTACGGGGTTAGGGTTACGGCGGTTAGGCTTAGGGGTTAGGGGGGTTAGGGGGCCGTTAGGGTTAGGGGTTGGGGTTGGGGTTAGGGTTAGGGGTTAGGGGCCGTTAGGGTTATTAGGGGCCGTTAGGGTTATTAGGGGCCGTTAGGGTTATTAGGGGCCTTTAGGGTTATTAGGGTTAGGGGGGTTAGGGCGTTAGGGGGGTTAGGGCGTTAGGGGGGTTAGGGCGTTAGGGGGGTTAGAGGGTTAGGGTCCATTAGGGTTAGGGTTAGGGGGTTAGGGCCATTAGGGTTAGGGTTAGGGGTTAGTCATTAGGGTTAGGGGGTTAGGGGTTAGGGTTGGGGGGGGTTAGGGTTGGGGCCATTAGGGTTAGGGCGGTTAGGGGTTAGGGTTAGGGCATTAGGGTCAGGGGTTAGGGGTCAGGGTTAGGGGGTCAGGGTTAGGAGGTTAGGGGGTTAGTCGTTAGGGTTAGTCGTTAGGGGTTGGCGTTAGGGGTTGGCGTTGGGGTTAGGGGGTTGGGGGGTTGGGGTTAGGGGGTTGGGGTTAGGGGTTAGGGGGTTAGGGGTAGGGGAGGGGTTAGGGCCGTTAGGGTTAGGGTCATGGTGGTTAGGGTTAGGGGGTTAGGGGTTAGGGTTAGTCACCATTAGGGTTAGGGGTTGGGGTTAGGGTTAGGGTGTTAGGGTTCGGGGGGGTTAGGGTTAGGGCCGGGGTTAGGGTTAGGGGTTGGGGTGAGGGTTAGGGGTGGGGTTAGGGGGTTAGGGGTTGGGGTTAGGGGTTAGGGCCTTGGGGTTAGGGCCTTAGGGGGTTAGGGTTAGGGCCATAAGGGTTAGGGCGGTTAGGGGTTAGGGGGTTAGGGTTATTAGGGTTAGGGCTTAGGCTTAGGGGTTAGGGGGTTAGGGTTAGTCACATTAGGGTTAGGGTTTTAGGGTGTTAGGGTTTTAGGGTGTTAGGGTTTTAGGGTGTTAGGGTTTTAGGGGTAGGGTTGGGGGGGGTTAGGGTTGGGGGGGTTAGGGTTTAGGTTTTAGGGTTTAGGTTTTAGGGGTTAGGGGTAGGGGTTAGGGTTAGTCACATTAGGGTTAGGGGTTAGGGTGTTAGGGTGTTAGGGTTAGGGGGTTAGCCGTTAGGGTTAGCCATTAGGGTTAGGGTTAGCCATTAGGGTTAGGGGGTTGGGGTTAGGTTTGGGTTAGGGGTAGGGGGTTAGGGTTAGGGGGTTGGGGGTTAGGGTTTAGGGTTAGGGCCATTAGGGTTAGGGGGGTTAGGGTTAGGGGTTAGGGTTGGGGTTTGGGGTTGGGGGTGTTAGGGGTTAGGGTCATTAGGGTTAGGGCCGTTAGGGGTTAGGGCCGTTAGGGGTTAGGGCCGTTAGGGGTTAGGGCCGTTAGGGGTTAGGGTTAGGGGTTAGTCATTAGGGTTAGGGGTTAGGGTTGGGTTTAGGGTTAGGGGTTAGGGGGCCATTAGGGTTAGGGCCATTAGGGTTAGGGCGGTTAGGGGTTAGGGCCATTAGGGTTAGGGGTTAGGGTTAGGGGTTAGGGTTTGGGCCATTAGGGTTGGGGGTTAGGGTTGGGGGTTAGGGTTAGGGTGGGCCATTAGGGTTAGGGGTTAGGGTTGGGGTTAGGGGTTGGGGTTAGGGTTAGGGTTGGGTTAGGGGGAGCGCGGCGGTTAGGGTTAGGGGTTAGGGTTGGGGGGGTTAGGGGGTTAGGGTTGGGGGGGTTAGGGTTAGGGTCATTAGGGGTTAGGGTCATTAGGGGTTAGGGTTTAGGGGTTAGGCGTTAGGGTTAGGGGTTAGGGTTAGGGGGTTACGGTCATTAGGGTTAGGGCGGTTAGGGTTAGGGCGGTTAGGGTTAGGGTGGTTAGGGTTAGGGGTTAGGGTTAAGGGTCAGGGGTCAGGGGTTAGGGTCAGGGGTTAGGGTTAGGGGCCATTAGGGTTAGGGGGTTAGGGCTTGGGGTTAGGGGTTAGGGTTAGGGGGTTAGGGTTAGTCACCATTAGGGTTGGGGTTAGGGCGTTAGGGTTAGGGCCGTTAGGGGTTGGGGTTAGGGGTTAGGGGTAGGGGGTTAGGGTTAGGGGTTAGGGTTAGGGTCATTAGGGTTAGGGGTTAGGGGGTTGGGGTTAGGGGTTAGGGTTAGGGGTTAGGGTTAGGGTCATTAGGCTTAGGGGGTTAGGGGCTTAGGGGGTTAGGGGCTTAGGGGTTAGGGGGTTGGGGTTAGGGGTTAGGGTTAGGGCCATTAGGGGTTAGGGGTCGGGGGTTAGGGGTCGGGGGTTAGGGGTCGGGGGTTAGGGTTAGGGGGTTAGGGTTAGTCACTGTTAGGGTTAGGGGTTAGGGTTAGGGGGGTTAGGGGTTAGGGTTAGGGGTTAGGGGGGTTAGGGTTAGGGGTTAGGGTTAGGGGAGCGGCAGCCATTAGGGTTAGGGGGTTAGGGTCAGGGGTTAGGGTCAGGGGTTAGGGGTAGGGTTAGGGTTAGGGGTTAGGGTTAGGGGTTAGGGTTAGGGGTTAGGGCCGTTAGGGTTAGGGCCATTAGGGTTAGGGCCATTAGGGTTAGGGGGTTAGGGGTTAGGGTTAGGGGTTAGGGTTAGGGGTTAGGGTGTTGGGTTAGGGTGTTGGGTTAGGGTGTCGGGTTATGGTTAGGCTGTTTGTTAGGGTTAGGGTGTCGGGTTATGGTTAGGCTGTTTGTTAGGGTTAGGGTGTCGGGTTACGGTTAGGCTGTTTGTTAGGGTTAGGGTGTCGGGTTACGGTTAGGCTGTCAGGTTAGGGTTAAGGGTGTCGGGTTACGGTTAGGCTGTCAGGTTAGGGTTAAGGGTGTCGGGTTAAGGGTGTCATGTTGGGGTTAGGGCGCCATTAGGGTTAGGGTTGGGGTGTCGGGTTGGGGGTTAGGGGTTAGGGTGTCGTGTTGGGGTTAGGGTCCAGTAGGGTTCGGGGTTAGGGTTAGGGGATAGGGTGTTGGGGTTAGGGTCCAGTAGGGTTCGGGGTTAGGGGATAGGGTGTCAGGTTAGGGTCCAGTAGGGTTCGGGGTTAGGGTTCGGGGTCAGGGGATAGGGTCTAGTAGGGTTCGGGGTCAGGGGATAGGGTCCAGTAGGGTTCGGGGTCAGGGTGTCGGTTTAGGGTTAGGGGGTTAGGGTTATGGTTAGGGTCCAGTAGGGTTAGGGTCCAGTAGGGTTAGGGTCCAGTAGGGTTTGGGTTAGGGGCCCTTAGGGTTAGGGGTTAGGGTGTCAGTTTAGAGTTAGGGGTTAGGGTTAGGGGTTAGGGTGTCAGTTTAGGGTTAGGGTGTCGGGTTAGGGGTTAGGGTGTCGGGTTAGGTTGAGGGGGAGGGGTTAGGCTGTCGGGTGAGGGGTTAGGGGTGGGGGTGTCGGGTGGGGGTGAGGGGTTAGGGTGTGGTGTTAGGGTTAGGGCCGTTAGGGTTAGGGTCTCGGGTTAGGGTGTCCTGTTAGTGGTTAGGGTTAGGGTGTCTGGTTAGGGTCCATTAGGATTTGGGTTAGGGTCCAGTAGGGTTAGGGTGTTAGGGTCGTTAGGGTTGGGGTGTCGGGTTAGTGGTTAGGGTGTTGGGGTGTCGGGTTACGGTCCATTAGGGTTAGGGTTGGGGTGTTGGGGTGTTAGGGTCGTTAGGGTTGGGGGATGGGGTGTCGGGTTAGTGGTTAGGGTTGGGGTGTCCGGTTAGGGTCCAGTAGGGTTAGGCGTTAGGGTGTCAGGGTCATTAGGGTTAGGGTGTCGAGTTAGGGTCCATTAGGGTTCAGGTTAGGGTGTTAGGGCCATTAGGGTTAGGGGTTAGGGTGTCATGTTAGGGGTTAGGGTTAGGGCCATTAGGGTCAGGGCCATTAGGGTTAGGGTATCATGTTAGGGGTTAAGGGATAGGGTTAGGGGTTAGGGTGTCGGGTTAGGTTGTCGGGTTAGGGTTAGGCTTAAGGGATAGTGTTAGGGTGTCAGGTGAGGGTTAGGGGTTATGGTGTCATGTTAGGGTGTCGTGTTAGGGTTAAGGGATAGCGTTAGGGGTGTCGGGGTTAGGGTTAGAGGTTAGGGTGTCAGGTTAGGGAAGTGTGTCGGGATAGGGTTAGGGTTTTGGGTTAGGGTGTCGGGTTAGGATGTCCCTATCCAATATCGGGGAGGGTTGTTAAATGATCCCGAGAGCGAGATGAAGACACAAACGAGGTCAGATACTGTACAACCTTACAACTTTTATTTCCTACAATAACCAATAGCTGCGATAGAACGGAGTGAGGAAGGAGAAAAAGAGGCAGACCTAAGCAAGCGAACGGAAGAGAGGTAGCAAGACTAGTTAGCACCACCACAAAGCCAGCAACGTCCCGCTGAGTCGGTTCCGATGCCGGTGATGGAGGGTCGGGTTCCTCTGCTGCCAGTCAGGTGTCTCTCCTTGAGAGCCAGGTGTCACAGTCCTTCTGATGTTTTCCATGTTCGGGTCTTCCGTTTTTGAGAGGGGAGCACGCAGTTCTCTTATTGTCCCAGTCCCCACAATTTTTTGGAAAAGTCCACCCATTTCCACAGAGCTCATTACCCTATTGGGCAAGCACAGCTCGGCAGGCGCAGGTGTGGTGGTTTCTTCGGGGATGTCTTGTGCGTACTTCCCTACAACAGCAGGATATTGGGGCAGCAGCACCGTGAGTCAGTAATTCAGCACAGTCCCTCCCATTCTCCCCTATAACAGCAGGATATTGAGGCAGCGGCAATGTGAGTCAGCAATTCAGCACAGTCTCTCACATCCACCCCGTGGCTCAACGTTGCTGTCCTCATCGTGGCATAGAAAGTAAAGGTGTAGAGAGAGAAAGAGGGAAAAAGTGCATGCTACAACGATATAACCAAGTTAACAAATTTCCATAGTACAGCAAAAACAAAAATAAAAGGTTAAAATAAGATGATTTGGCTTTTCGAGGCTTATTCTATGTTACTACAATACTTCTACATTAAACAACAACATGGATGAACAACAATATCGTAACACTTATCTTACTTATAACATTCCTAAGTAGGTTAAACAACAGCATCTAATAACCAATAACATCTTCTTAGCGTGTCAGAACAATTAAGTATTATGAATTTGACTAACTCTACAATATTAAAGCATATCTCAGGGTTACAAAGAGTCAATAACAGGACATGGCGACTGTTCGCATGGTGAACAGCTACAAGGACAAAAGAGAAGTATTAAAAGAACTATTAAGATAACCATTATTAAAGCAAAGGGTATATAATAAATTGGAATCAATGCAAACACATAGTCATACTCTGTCATTTTGCCAGCAGTATGCTACAAAATGGTCTCAGCTCTAGCGGTCCACGCGGTTTGCCGGCGTTAGAGTCCGCATGCGCGGCGGAAAAGCTGTTCTCTATGCCCCCTTATCCTCAGGTACATGCGCCATTTGGATCTAGAAGCTTTTCTCCCAAATTTGAACAAAGGTAAATGAACAGTAGTCCTACATAACAATGATTAACCACTATTCCACTAAAACACATCTTAAGATAGCAATAGCGATAACAATATCTAATAAAATGTGTCCCCGGTTGGGCCTAGGAAGGTGCTCCTGGTCTTCCGGAATGGGGAGGGGGAGAGGGTGGTTGTCCACACAAACAAGTACAATTACAAGATGGTTTACCCGGACCCTTACAAGACCAATACGTGCATACCACAAAGAAAAATATAGCAAAGACCAACAAAATAGCTGCCACAAAGTTCTAAACCCACCCAGTACACTTACAAGCCAAACACATATATATCGAAAAAGACCACAAAACAACTGCCACAAGGTAGAGTATAAGAAGGGTATACATTTTGGCTAATTACGGACCTAAAAATGGTGGTGTGACTAACCTGAGTGAGAAGGGGCGTTTACGCAGTTCCATGCCCCCAGCCCAGAGCGCATGGGCCTAAAAATTTGATACAGTCACATGCTTTGATTGGCAAACAACACGAATCTGGTTTACACCGTCAGGCGAAGCAGCAGGTACAAATTGCATGTTAGATACAACGTGTTGGATTAATTGAATAAAACAGGGAATAGCACATGGCACAAACATCAAAACAACAAATGCACATAACAGGTAAAACAGAAGCTGTTTTACCCGTGATGCTCCAGGTAACCAAGACCATAGATTGCTGTTCCATCCGTTCCATGTTTGAATGGGGACATGGGCTAGTTTCCTGACATCTGAGGTCAGTTGAAGAACTACTTCACCTACATCGTCTATTCTAAACAACAGTTAGAAACATTTAATTTCCCACATACTCCTCTCTCTTCAGCTAGTAAATAATCCAAAACCATACGGTGTTGAAGGATTGCAGCACGCACCTGTCGAGATTGTTGGGTTAAAAGGTCTATAGCATTAGCAGTTTTATTGGTAATAATTTCTAAAACTGCTTGCAATCATATTATGCGGTTCAAATTATAAATCGGTTCTTGTGCCCCTGATATTGGTTCACTGGGATTCCAAGTGGCAGGCCCATAATGCTCAATTATTCTTTCAGGGGGCCACTCATTTTCCCTCCACCTTTGTGTTCCTCCTATTTTAACGTCAACATCTCGCTCGCTGCGTGCAATCCTTTCGTTTCCCAAATTATCATATAGTCTCACTCCCAATCCAGGGCCACCCATCTCTGGAAGAAGGAAAAACAGAGGTCGGATAAACCCTATATAACAAATCCCTGACTAATTCGCTGGTAGTTGGTTGTAGGCAGTATGTCCACAAATCCAGTAATGGCCCTTTCTGGCTTTGGCACCGTTAGCAAATGGTCCATCTGAAGTCTTTGGCAATTGGAAATAAGTTGTGTTCTTATGTAGGGTTCGGCGTTCGGAAGATCTCGCGATGTCACGGAAAGTTAGAGGGTTAGTCGCAGCCTTATGATGTGTCTGTAATCCCACCTACCCTTGTTAGTATAAAAGGAATTGACTGCGCAATAAAAGGCGGAAGTTGGCGCTCACACTGTGTGTGTTATCTGTCTCTTTCCCTGGTCTGGGGGGTGATCAGTGATCTAATCGTGGCACCTTGATATGCGGCGAACGCTACATAATGGTGACCCCGACGTGATCGGTCGCACTAGGCGACGATGGGACTTGCGCAAGTGATTCAGGTGTTGAAAGTGTTGGCTGATGAGGTGGGTGCTCACGGAACGATTAGGAGGGGCCCCACAGGCGAATGCATCCAATGGGTGCTGCGCCGGGGAGAGATGGGCTCTCCCAAAGAAGTATTAAGTCCCCCAAACTGGGGAGAGATTCGGGAACTGTTGCTCCAGTCGGCATTCGCGGGTGAGCGCGGAGCTGCGGAACGATTACAAGCGTGGGGGAGAGTGGAGGAGGTAGTTACGGCAGGACGGAAAGCTGGGGAGTGTTGGTCGGCGGCGCGAGCTGTTTTGTTTGCGGATGAAGCGCCGGTTCAAAACCAAGGGGGGGCAGTGCCCCCAGGGACAGCGAGTCAGACTCGGACGGAGTGGGCGGCTGTGGAGCGGGGCTCACAGAGCGGTCCATCTCCGACTGAGAGCGTGGACACGGAGAGTACGGCAGAGACGGAGGTTTTTCCTGTAGGGACGGTACCAGCGGGGACGGACGAGCCCCCTCTGCGGTGTCCATGGGGGGAGTTACGGCGGGAGGTTCGGAAGGACTTGGGGGAGTGCCTCTTGGACTGGGATCCAGGCGGGGACGTTAAGGGAGATTTGTACCGTTAGTTGAGAGAGTGGGAGGAACGGCCACCCGCGGAGGGGATAACTGGGAGGCAGCGGGGGTTGGAGACTGTGGCAGAGGAGGAAACCCCCCCCCCCCGCGGGGGGAAATCAGGCGCCCTTGCCGGGAGAGCGGACGGAGCCTCCTGAGCCTTTGCCTGAGCCTGTGCCTGCTGAGCCGTCAGCTGCACCCCCTCCGGCGCTTCCTCCGCCCCCTCCCTCCTCCCTTCCTTTCCTTTCCGCCCCCCCCTCCGCCGCCTTGCAGCGGCGCGTGTCAGCCGGCCATGGAATGGCCGCCGCCAGGCGCGGCCGCGGCCGGCCCCGGGCAGAACCATCCGCCCCCCCGCCACCGCCCTTTCATCCATCCCGCCTCTCGGAACCAGAGGCGGTGAAACCAACCGCGCCCGCGATAGACGCGGAGCCGCCTGCAGTAGCCTCTGCAGACGAGAGGGAGAGGCATTGGAGGAGAGTATAAAAAAAAAAAAAAAAAAAAAAAGGGAGGCGTTTCACTGGAAAGTCCTTGAGAAATTAAAGACATTGTCCCAATGGCAACTGGGACGGCACCGGCGGGTGCTGGAGCCACTGATCCAACAGATTCTGACTGATAGAGTATTATACTTTAGAGGACTAGCAGACATTGAGTCCTTCAGAGAGGTTTTTAGAACAACATGCCTTATTGTATATAGAACTTGCTTTAGGTAAAAAGTGTGTTAAGCATAATTTGATTAAACATCGTGTGATTACGGGAAGACAGTGTGGGGTAAACGTAAAAGTTAGTTAAAGCCAAAATTAGGGGTAAGGTCTATTTCCATTAATAACCTGGAAACGAGGTTGATTGTGTTTCCACAGATACAGGCCCACGACGGACTCCTGTTGAATTTGCACGACCATCATCATCTGGAGCATCATAGATGGTGTGGCAATATGAATACCACCTCAGTCAAAAACTAATGTATAGGTCACCTTGGTTAACATAACAGGTCAAGATTCTCTGTGCACCGCAACTGCATCATAAAGCCCATGAACCAATAGACAAGATGGCTATGACTCGTGCAGCGCGCCTGGCCAGCAAGCGCATGCGTCATAGATTGCAACCGAGGCAGACTTTTGGCACCCGCTGGCCACGTGTGCCAAAACCCGTTCCTCTGCAAATGTATAAATACCGGGATTTTCCGAAGAGCATCGGGCTGGTGTACGGTGAGGCCATCGTTGCCTCCGTGGGGATGCCCACGGAAAGCTGGCACCTACCGATTGCTGGGCTGAGTTCGCGGAGCAAGATGACACAAGAATGTATGGATGGTTCATCTTCCTCATAGTCCTCATGGTTTGGGTCATTAGGGGTAATGGGTTGGCTTAAAGAATTATGGGCATTATTGTAGTTATTGTGATTTTAGTTATTGTAATAATTTTGTTTAGCTTGTTAAGTAAACATGGCATCCCTCATAATAGCACCGGCCAGGCCATTGTAGAACGAGCACATCGAACTTTAAAGGCCTTACTCGATCGGCTTAGGGAGGGGGGAGCTGGAGGAGCCCTCCTGGTTACAGGAAAACACACCTGCTCTCCGTACACAGCGTCTTCTGTTAACTGCATTAACTTCACTAAATCAGACAGTTCGAGGGGATCTGGAAGAGACGGCGGCGCAACGACACTTTACGAACACGGAAGAGAAAGGTCCCTACCCGTTGGTCTGCGTACGTGACTTTCAGACACGCCAATGGGATGGGCCGTTTGAGTTGCATTGTCTTGGGCGAGGGTATGCCTGTGTACAGACACCCGAAGGGCTACTGAAATGGGTTCCTAGTCGTATGATTCATCCTGCCTTAACCTCGTAGTGTTTGAGTGTTTTTCCTGCAGGTCTCTGTGATCCTTTCCTGGCTTGTGACACCTTGGGTATCTGCTACAAACTTCTGGCAGTGGATGCAAAGCCAACTGGGGGACCCTGATGTGTATCTGGATGACGTCCCTCTCAGAGTCCATCAATACGTGCCTTATGGGATCCGGCTGTCAGAGCTCGCAGCCAGGAATCTAGGTGCCTCAGACATTAAGCCTTAACATCAGCGCACCAACGATAAACTTTACAGAGTAATAGAAGTAATTCTTTTCAAGCCTTAACTTTCAATCTACCTCCTGTGTGAATTTCTATAAAGGAGCTCTTTGCTCTGCAGGGTAAATGGGACATTTACGGGTGTTTAAGATAGAGTGTTTCAACTTAGTTGTAGAGATATGTTTATACTCATAGTACTTTACTTAGTTATTTCTTGGTGTGGAATTGTTCATAACAATAGAAGCCAACTCGTCATAGAGAGGGGGGAGATGTAGGGTTCGGCGTTCGGAAGATCTCGCGATGTCACGGAAAGTTAGAGGGTTAGTCGCAGCCTTATGATGTGTCTGTAATCCCACCTACCCTTGTTAGTATAAAAGGAATTGACTGCGCAATAAAAGGCGGAAGTTGGCGCTCACACTGTGTGTGTTATCTGTCTCTTTCCCTGGTCTGGGGGGTGATCAGTGATCTAATCGTGGCACCTTGATATGCGGCGAACGCTACATTCTTATTTCCCAAAGGACTGTAAAATACAGTTGGTCTGTTGCTGTTTGTCTGGCCGGTACAATACCAGGCACCAGTATGGTTCTTCCACTTACAAATTTGATGATAAACGTGGCTTCTAGACCATCGGAAAGAGAAGGTTTCATTTTTGTTCAACCAAAACCCTTTGAATGCTTTACTGTGTCCGGTTTCGTCCAGCCAAATCCATATGTAAACCCCTGCCTCTTTATTAACCAATCAATGTGTGAGTGTCCTTTGACACCTGCTTTCTCCGACATTGACCCCTCCCTTCTGGGTGCGATTTAAACAATATCTACCCACAGTAGGAAATTGAATTGGCCATGTTTCGCCATCGTCCCAGGTGGTACTGTCAGTTTCACTGTAATTGCTTACAAGTTGTGCTGGAGTGAGGGACGTGGAGGTCCATGGCCAACTTGACAACCCTAAAGGTCCTCCACAAACCCAACAATGACTCAGATTAAAGGCCTGGCTTACAGCTTTTGCTAACAGGACAAATTCATTGTCCTTAAAGGGATCATATGGGATAAGGGGAGGTGGGGGAATTGGTTTCCCTTCACCCTCATAGATAAATCCCCAATATAACATAATTACAAATAACATCGTGTCTGCTTCTCTTCTTCTGTGGGTACGTCTGTGTTGCTTGCTTCTCCCTGAAAGTGAAACAAAAACAAATTTGCTTCTCGGGTTAGAAAGAAGGGACAATCAATCTAGTATGAATCTTATTAATTTTTCCACAGGCATCTTTGGCCTTCCAGGTATATTTGTTAAGGGGTGTGTCCAACACCAGAGGCACAGTGCCCACTGTGGGAAGTTCGACCAGGACAGGTTGTCCTGGGAAATCAGATGGGTTGCTGGGGTGGTCAGGACCATGCGGGGCTGGCATGACTGTTGGAGCTTTTGGGCAGAATGCTGTGATCTTTGGACATCCATTTACTCCCCAGCGACTATTAACACTGGTCACTGCATCCCACACTCTCTCAGTCCATCCTGGCTTGTGCGGTTTGAGAAAGCGTTTTAGCAGACCGTTTGTTCTTTCCACAATTCCATTTGCTTGTGGGTAATACGGAGTATGGAACACCCACGAAATTCCCTCCTGGGCTGCCCATTCCTGGACTACTTTGCCTGTGAAATGTGAGCCGTTATCTGATTGGATTGATTGTGGCTTGGGGAAAATTCCAAACCATTCTTTTAGAGCTTTTATTGTGCTTTCTCCTGTTGCCTTAGCACACGCTTTAGCTTGCACTAGTCCAGATACTATCTCCACACCTACCAGTATGTAGTATTTTCCCTCTGACCTCCGAAAGGGACCGATATAATCAATCTGCCAAGCCTCCCATAGGCCTTTTCCCTCTCTCAAATGCAGGGGGTCACCCTCCAGCGGGTGTCTGTCCAAACGGACGCGGCACTGCTCCCAGGAGGACACGCAAGTTTTACATTCTTCCCTGGTAACTGGCCACCCTCGGGCTTGTGCTTCACAATAGAGGTCTTTAGCTCCTGAATGTTTTCGTTTTACATGTAGCCATTCTAACAGGCGTTCCCAATTTTCCACTATCTGGGTGCTTTGTAGGAGAGCTAGCCGGGCCAGTTCATCCACTTTAGCATTCCATTGGCTCACCGGGGCATCATCTGGTTGGTGAGATGCTACCCATGCTACTGCAAATTTTCCTTGTCTGGCAATGGTGAGAATATCTTGCCATTTTTCTTTTTGCCATACAGGTATCCTCCTATTGACCTCCCACCCGTTTTGTTACCAGAATGGAAGCCATTCAGTGCAGCCTTTAAACACAGCATAAGAGTCAGTATAGATATAGACAGAAGAAGCAGATTTAGCCTCGTGCTGGAAGACGCTCCACACAGCAATTAGTTCTCCTACTTGTGTACTACCTATTCCTTCGGTAATGATCTGTTCCTTGGTATCTACTCAATGTGCCACAGCTCGGTATTTCCGGACTTTTCCCTCTCGCTTTGACGAGGCATCCGTGAACCAGACATTTTGCAATTGTCCAGAAAACGGAGGAGCTAATTCTATTACAGGGAAAAGCTCGGAGGTGTCTCTATCTCATCTTGTATATTTAACAATTTTGTGGCTCCTTCCGATACAGAAAAGATTTCACAGTAGTGTTCTATTTGTGCATACCACTTTCACACAGAGGCTCTCTGGGCCACCCCGTCAGGGGGTGGAGTTCCTGCCAAAACTGCTTTGATCACTTTAAATGGACCTCTGAGCGCTATAGATTGTTGCCGGATAGTCCGTTCGGCTTCTCTCAAAGCTAAACTAACTACAAATAGACCCTTTTCCCAAGTCGTGTACCTTTTTTCAGCATCTTTAAAGCTACGACAATAAAACCTAATGGGCCGAACAGGCCCCTCTGGACCCTTTTGCCACAAATGGATTGACAGTCCAGTCTTGGCAAATCCCCACTCAATTTGAACCGGGTCTGTTGGGTGAATGGGACCAAGAGCCTGATAGGCATTCGCTTCAAGCACCAACAACTGTAAAGCCTCATCATGGACCTGAGTCCATTCCCACTGAGCTCTCTTTCGCAACAAGTCATACAGGGGTCTAGCAATAATTGAGAAATCAGGAATGTGTTTCCTCCAGAATACGACCAACCCTAGTACATGCTGTAAGTCTTTCTTTGACTCTGGCATCTTAATCTGCTCAAGAGAGGAAAGGGTATCCAGTGGGATACACGTCATGCCTCCCTTCCACCAGATTCCTAAGAATTTTACCTCACTTGAAGGAGTCTGGATCTTCTCAGGTGGAATTGTCAACCCTATACTTTCCAAATGGGTGATGATGGCATTCTGGGTTTCTCTAACTTCTTCTATCTGCCTTCCTCCTATGAGCACATCATCTATATATTGATAGATCTTTACCTCTGCTTTTATGGGAATTGTTTCCAACTCTTGTGCTAGAGCATGGTGAGCCAGCGTGGGGGAGTGCTTGTATCCTTGGGGCAGTCGTGTAAAGGTGTACTGTTGTCCTTCCCAGGTGAAAGCAAAGCGATCCCGGTCCTCAGGTTGTAAAGGGACCATAAAAAACATATCCTTAACATCGATTGTTGCCATGACAGGGTGGGATTGTTCCTGAATGGCAGCAATCAATTCAGCAATGTTTGGTACAGCAGCTGTTAGCGGACCTGTGTTGGCATTGAGCCTCCTGTAATCTACTGTCTATCTCCATTTACCGTTTGGTTTTCGGACTGGCCATACTGGGGAGTTGAAGGGGGAGTGAGTAGGAACTAAAACCCATTGTTTCTTTAAATCCTCCAAAACTGGCACGATTCCTTCTCTTGCTCCTAGAGGCACTAGGTAGGGTTTAACATTTGTCAATTTGGAAGGGGGAAGGGTAGGTGCTGCTTGCAATAGGCGCAACCTCCATGCTAGATATTTTGGCTAACTGTCTAATCTGAGGGACACCAAAAGACCATGAGTTTCCCTGGGTGTCAAGCCACTGTCTACCCTTCAAACCATCTATACCTAAAAGGTTCATCTGGAAAGAACCTACAGCCACCATGGTATTAAGAGGATTTTCCTCCCCTGGCAGCCATAGTGTTGCCGGAATCATGGGCACTGATTGTGTTTTTCCAAAGGCATTTAAGACAATCAGATTTTTAGATGGGGCCGAAATCCCACATCGTTCTGCCTCAGTCCACCTTAGTGCAGTAATTTGTGCCCCAGTATCAATTAAAAAGGTCACTGGTCTTTTCTTTGGTCCTACAAAGATAGTAATCAGTAAATCTCCTTTTGCATTGCAGGTGAGTTGTTTAACAAACATCCACCCTCCACCTCCCCCCTCACCTTCAGGGGGCGGAGGATCTAGTTTCCCGCCACCTTCTCCTCCTTAGTTGGCTCATCCTCAAGGTTTATCGAGGGTGGGGCACTAGGGTTTGGTTTGGAAACGGCCTTTCGCCCTGACCAATTCTGCACAAGCACCTCCAATCTTTGGTTCGAGAGCCTATCCATCAAGTCCCGGGGAATGCCTTTCTGAAGCCCTAGCTGCCACAGTCCCTGTCAACTTAGGGATTTCTCTCTTCCAGAGGCTAATTGCCGCCCACTAAGTTGCCATACGATCGTGTTTCCAGTTCTTTGAGATGATCCACTAACACGGCCGAATTTTCTCCCAAAGTCAATCAACTCCTGAGCTACCTCTCCCCATGTCCACACTTTTCTCCCTGGCCGCCGATGGTCAGGGGACATTCTCCCCTCCAGAGTGGACATAATCCTTTCTCCATTGGGGGTGTTGAGAATTGTCCCTCGTACTTGGATCCCTATTGGTCTCGGAGAGTTGGGGAGCCCCCGTATTAGAATACTCATCCTCTCTGGGTCCACAGGCAGCAGCATCGGGGAGCCCTGATGGGGCTTGAGCTCCCGGTCATACATTGTCTGGATACATGCCGCCTTTTGCACACTTTCCACTAGCTGATCCACCGTACTGGTTATGGCAAGGGGATCTCCCCTTTCCATGGGGTTTAACCCTCCAGCCCAGTACGCAGCTCTCTGAATCAATGACCATGGGGCCCGGTAATCGCCAGTTGTTAGAAACACACCTGGACCCCAATATCCTTCTGCTTCTTTCTCTGACAACAAGATTCCATCTCCTCCTGACAAAGACACTCTCCACACATACTCCGTCTCAGATTCCTTTGCCATCCTTGAAAAATCTTTTCTCAATTTTGTTAACTCAGTTGCTGTATATGGGGCTTCTTTAGTGATAACCTGAGGACGGTCATCGCTACTGTCCTCATACACATACTCTGTTTTAATCACTGGACACACGTGGGGGGGGCTCTCTACGGTCTCTTTTGCCCTTTGCAAATCCCCCTGAGGACAGATTTGCTGTGTCCTTTTCTCCACAGGCAGCATCTCTACCTCCGCCTCTATATTCACCTCTCTCGAAAGTTGCCTCTTCAATTCTTTCGTTAAAGCCTTAACAAGGTTCCTTTCCTCCTCTAACAACTGTTTGCTTTCTTGCAATTGTTCTTGCAGGCTCCCGATCATAACACTTTGACCAGACTTTTGCTTCCTCTCTTCCATTGCGGCTGCCAGACTCGCTCCTAGCACCGCACAAATTATTGCTTTTCCTTTCCCCTTTTTAACCTTAGCTTTCTCCTGCAAGACTCTTATCTTATCCACCACACTCTGTGGTTGAAACCAGTGGTTTCTCGCCCAGTATTGTCCCTGGACTGAGGGGCAAGATTGGTAGTCCTCTAAAAGATCATATAATTTCTCTATTCCTTCAACTCGTGAGGGTGCAGAATCACAAACACCAACAATTTCCTGAGCATCCATTTTCTCTAACAAAAATCAGGGGGTCTGCGTTCTGAGAGGGTCTCCCTCTCAGAAGGACACACTATCCAATTACAGATCAACACAACTAGAAGGGGGTAACGTCTTGAGAGGGTCTCACAATAGTTCCTAATTCCCCCCTTCTCACTCTCAAGAGCACAAACTTCAAAGCCACACACTAACTTAAAGGAGGGGGGTTACTTCCTGAGAGGGCCACACATGAGTATCCAAGTTCCCCCTATTCGCTCTCAGGAGCCAGACTGCACATTAACACAGAAGTTCCACGACAAATTAGTACAGCACTCTCATCTCTGGGGATCCTGTCCGTGACGCCAATTAAAATGTCCCGATCCAATATCAGGGAGGGTTGTTAAATGATCCCGAGAGCGAAATGAAGACACAAACGAGGTCAGATGCTGTACAACCTTACAACTTTTATTTCCTACAATAACCAATAGCTGCGATAGAACGGAGTGAGGAAGGAGAAAAAGAGGCAGACCTAAGCAAGCGAACGGAAGAGAGGTAGCAAGACTAGTTAGCACCACCACGAAGCCAGCAACGTCCCGCTGAGTCGGTTCCGATGCCAGTGATGGAGGGTCGGGTTCCTCTGCTGCCAGTCAGGTGTCTCTCCTTGAGAGCCAGGTGTCACAGTCCTTCTGATGTTTTCCATGTTCGGGTCTTCCGTTTTTGAGAGGGGAGCACGCAGTTCTCTTATTGTCCCAGTCCCCACAATTTTTTGGAAAAGTCCACCCATTTCCACAGAGCTCATTACCCTATTGGGCAAGCACAGCTCGGCAGGCGCAGGTGTGGTG